>NW_026870352.1:95000-110000 GCF_963584025.1 Labrus mixtus
AGAGGAACACACACACACTGTCAGAGAGGAATACACACACACACTGTCAAGAGAGGAACACACACACACTGTCAGAGAGGAATACACACACACACTGTCAGAGAGGAACACACAATGTCAGAGAGGAACACACACACTGTCAGAGAGGAACCCACACACTGTCAGAGAGGAATACACACACACTGTCAGAGAGGAATACACACACACTGTCAGAGAGGAACACACACACTGTCAGAGAGGAACACACACACACTGTCAGAGAGGAACACACACACACTGTCAGAGAGGAACACACACTGTCAGAGGACAACACACACACACTGTCAGAGGACAACACACACACCTGAGGAACACACACACGCTGTCAGAGGGGAATACACCACACACACTGTCAGAGAGGAACACACACACTGTCAGAGAGAAATACACACACTGTCAGAGAGGAACACACACACACTGTCAGAGAGAAATACACACACACTGTCAGAGAGGAACACACCACACACACTGTCAGAGAGGAACACACACACACACTGTCAGAGAGGAACACACACTGTCAGAGAGGAACACACACACACTGTCAGAGAGGAACACACACACTGTCAGAGAGGAACACACACACACTGTCAGAGAGGAACACACACTGTCAGAGAGGAACACACCACACACACTGTCAAAGGACAACACACACACCTGAGGAACACACCACACACACAGTCAGAGAGGAACACACACACCTGAGGAACACACACACACTGTCAGAGGACAACACACACACACTGTCAGAGGACAACACACACCTGAGGAACACACACACGCTGTCAGAGAGGAATACACCACACACACTGTCAGAGAGAAATACACACACTGTCAGAGAGGAACACACACACACTGTCAGAGAGAAATACACACACACTGTCAGAGAGGAACACACCACACACTGTCAGAGAGGAACACACACACACACTGTCAGAGAGGAACACACACTGTCAGAGAGGAACACACACACACTGTCAGAGAGGAACACACACACTGTCAGAGAGGAACACACACTGTCAGAGAGGAACACACACACACTGTCAGAGAGGAACACACACACTGTCAGAGAGGAACACACACACACTGTCAGAGAGGAACACACACACACTGTCAGAGAGGAACACACACTGTCAGAGAGGAACACACACACTGTCAGAGAGGAACACACCACACACACTGTCAAAGGACAACACACACACCTGAGGAACACACCACACACACAGTCAGAGAGGAACACACACACACACACACACCTGAGGAACACACACACACTGTCAGAGAGGAACACACACACACACCTGAGGAACACACACACGCTGTCAGAGAGGAATACACACACTGTCAGAGAGGAACACACACACCTGAGGAACACACACACGCTGTCAGAGAGGAATACATCACACACGCTGTCAGAGAGGAATACACACACACTGTCAGAGAGGAACACACACACCTGAGGAACACACACACACTGTCAGAGAGGAACACACACACCTGAGGAACACACACACGCTGTCAGAGAGGAATACACCACACACGCTGTCAGAGAGGAATACACACACACTGTCAGAGAGGAATACACACACGCTGTCAGAGAGGAACACACCACACACACTGTCAGAGAGGAATACACACACACACTGTCAGAGAGGAACACACACACACTGTCAGAGAGAAACACACACTGTCAGAGAGGAATACACACACACAGAGAGGAATACACACACACACTGTCAGAGAGGAATACACACACTGTCAGAGAGGAATACACACACACTGTCAGAGAGGAATACACACACACTGTCAGAGAGGAATACACACACACAGAGAGGAATACACACACACTGTCAGAGAGGAATACACACACTGTCAGAGAGGAATACACACACACTGTCAGAGAGGAATACACACACACTGTCAGAGAGGAACACACACTGTCAGAGAGGAATACACACACACTGTCAGAGAGGAATACACACACTGTCAGAGAGGAATACACACACTGTCAGAGAGGAACACACACACACTGTCAGAGAGGAATACACACACACTGTCAGAGAGGAACACACACTGTCAGAGAGGAATACACACACACTGTCAGAGAGGAACACACACACTGTCAGAGAGGAACACACACACAGTGTCAGAGAGGAACACACACACTGTCAGAGAGGAACACACCACACACACTGTCAGAGAGGAACACACACAGTGTCAGAGAGGAACACACACACACTGTCAGAGAGGAATACACACACACACTGTCAAGAGAGGAACACACACACACTGTCAGAGAGGAATACACACACACACTGTCAGAGAGGAACACACAATGTCAGAGAGGAACACACACACTGTCAGAGAGGAACACACACACTGTCAGAGAGGAATACACACACACTGTCAGAGAGGAATACACACACACTGTCAGAGAGGAACACACACACTGTCAGAGAGGAACACACACACACTGTCAGAGAGGAACACACACACACTGTCAGAGAGGAACACACACTGTCAGAGAGGAATACACACACACACTGTCAGAGAGGAATACACACACACACACTGTCAGAGAGGAACACACACACACTGTCAGAGAGGAACACACACACACTGTCAGAGAGGAACACACACACCTGAGGAACACACACACACGCTGTCAGAGAGGAATACACACACACACTGTCAGAGAGGAACACACACACCTGAGGAACACACACACACGCTGTCAGAGAGGAATACACACACACTGTCAGAGAGGAACACACACACACTGTCAGAGAGGAACACACACACCTGAGGAACACACACACACGCTGTCAGAGAGGAATACACACACACTGTCAGAGAGGAACACACACACACTGTCAGAGAGGAATACACACACACTGTCAGAGAGGAATACACACACACACTGTCAGAGAGGAACACACACACACTGTCAGAGAGGAATACACACACACACTGTCAGAGAGGAACACACACACCTGAAGAACACACACACACGCTGTCAGAGAGGAATACACACACACTGTCAGAGAGGAACACACACACACTGTCAGAGAGGAATACACACACACACCTGAGGAACACACACACAGTGTCAGAGAGGAATACACACACACACACACACACTGTCAGAGAGGAACACACCACACACACACTGTCAGAGGACAACACACACACACTGTCAGAGGAACACACACACTGTCAGAGGAATACACACACACACTGTCAGAGAGGAACACACACACACTGTCAGAGAGGAACACACACACCTGAGGAACACACACACACGCTGTCAGAGAGGAATACACACACACAGTCAGAGAGGAACACACACACCTGAGGAACACACACACACGCTGTCAGAGAGGAATACACACACACTGTCAGAGAGGAACACACACACTGTCAGAGAGGAACACACACACCTGAGGAACACACACACACGCTGTCAGAGAGGAATACACACACACTGTCAGAGAGGAACACACACACACTGTCAGAGAGGAATACACACACACACTGTCAGAGAGGAACACACACACCTGAAGAACACACACACACGCTGTCAGAGAGGAATACACACACACTGTCAGAGAGGAACACACACACACTGTCAGAGAGGAATACACACACACACCTGAGGAACACACACACAGTGTCAGAGAGGAATACACACACACACACACACACTGTCAGAGAGGAACACACCACACACACACTGTCAGAGGACAACACACACACACTGTCAGAGGAACACACACACTGTCAGAGGAATACACACACACGCTGCCAGAGAGGAATACACACACACACCTGAGGAACACACACACACACACACACTGTCAGAGGACCCACACAACCATTGGAGGCTGATTGGTAGGTAACAGACATGTGATTGATTGACAGGTGGACCCACCACTTGCACTTCCAGGATCCTTTAGGGACAGTGTGAAGGGGCGGGTCCAGGCAGTAGGTGTGGTAGCTGATGTCACAGTCGTCACATAGCAACAGTCGCCCGGGGTCGCTGGCCTCGCCACACGCCTCACACACCGTACATTCCAGACAGCGCCACCCTTTGGTCAGGATGACTCGAGTGATCTGAACACCAGAGAGCGGTCAAGTTAACAAGAGGGTAACACAGAGACAGAGAAACTCCTGTAACCTGATACCCTAAGACGCACTTTTCATACATTTCTACATTTGATGGGAAACACAGCGACGCTAACAGGGCGGGTCGCGCCACTTTTTTACCATTTTTGCTCTGTCATGAGGTCATCAGGGGGCAAGGCAAGTTTATTTCTATAGCACATTTCAACAACAAGGCGATTCAAAGTGCTTCACACAAAACATCAAAAAGCATCATGACAGAAGAAAGAAAAGAAACATTAAAATAGAACATTAAAAAATCACTGAAATTATTAAATCTGAAAATATGTTCAAATAAAAAATATTCAAATGAAATTAATTGAAATAAAATAAATAAAAGAGTAAAAATAATAATAATAATTATAATGCAGAGTAAAAGTTTAAAATCTTATTAAAGCTGTTTAATTGAAGGCAGCTGTAAACAGGTGAGTCTTCAGGCCTGCAGTTTTCTGGGAGTTTGTTCCAGATCAGCATAGAAACTGAACGCAGTTAAATCAAACGGTGGTTTACTGCTCAGTAAGATGGTGGAGGGCAGGTGGGCAGCGTGACTCGAGGGACGAGGGGTCTAAAGCTGGTAGTGTGCAAACTCCACAAAGAGAACAACAGATGGAACTAAAAGAACATTGTAGATGTTGCTGAACATGAGAGAAATCTTGACGCGGGACGACAGTTTAAAGACCTCTAGAATCAGTCTTTTCTCTCATATTTCATTGTTTTGATGTGTATGTATGTCTGTGTATTTATTTTTAAAGATGTTGCTGCTTCTTTTCATCGTATGTGGAAAACATGTTTGTTGAAATGAAATAACCAAATGAATGAAGCAACTCTTTGAAAAAAATAAAATCAGTCTTTTATATCGGATTATTGAAAAGGTTAAATTAAGAGGTAATAAACATGTTACAGTCACAAAAGTACAAATCCTGGAATCATAGGAGAGTAAAGTGATGCAGACTGTGAGGCTGTGTTTACATACTGACCTTGACGTTGACGCAGTAGGGATGGTAACACTGTCCACACTGAGAACAGGCCAACAGCCGGCCTTCAGCGCCCTGACCAAAACTACCACACACCACACACATGTCCTACACACACACACACACACACACACACACACACACACACACACACACACACACACACACACACACACACACACACACACACACACACACACACACACACACACACACACACACACACACACACACACACACACACACACACACACACACACACACACACACACACACACACACACACACACACACACGTTTACTAATAGAGACACTACACTTTCAGACAGCTGATCATATGTTGGTTTATTCCCTCAGTCAACATTTTCCTAACTAGTTGATGGTCTCAACCTGTACACACCAGGAAGAGGGGAGGGGCTAGGGGTGGAGCTACCTGTGACTGACAGGTCACTTACATGTGTTGTTCAGTGTTTGCTTGGACTTAAAGAAACTCTGAGGTGATAACTGTTCATGTTTTCAGGAAGAATGTTTGTCAAAGGAAGTGACCATAATGGAGGGAAACCGTCGCCCCTCTCTAGCTCCGCCATCTTCTCCAAATATGGTCACTCCTGGTTCTTAAAAAAAAGATGGTGATGATGCATGTTTAGTAAATGATGGACCCATTAAGAGTCAAAGGGACCAGAAAGAGGGGGAGGAGGGTGGGGCTACCTGTGATTGACAGTTCTCAACCACAACAGGTTAGGGAGGTCCTAAAAGTGAGTGAGTCGGGTGGGGGGGGTGTACCTGTCTGAGGGTGAAGTGGTCGGAGGTGGAAAACATCACCACTGTGTTGTGCATGGAGTTCTCCTCCTCCTCCTTCGGCTGGAACGGCTCCACATACACAGACTGACAGAGAGAGACGACACACATCAACACCTCCACACCTGATAGAGCACCGGAGTGTGTGTGTGTGTGTGTGTGTGTGTGTGTGTGTGTGTGTGTGTGTGTGTGTGTGTGTGTGTCTTCTTACTCCAGGTGAAACGGGCAGACTGTCCTGAGTCTTTAGCCGGCTCCTTCCTCTGCCTCCTCTTCCTCCTCCAATGCTTCCTCCTCTGGACCTCCTCCTGCCTGGAAACCCTGAACCGCGACCCTGGGGGGGAGGGGGGGAGAGAGGCAGGAAGGAAGGAGGAGAGGAGGGAGGCAGGAAGGGAGGATGAGAATTTGGAGAGATGAAGGAGAAATATGAAGAGGAGTAAGAAACCATGAAGTCTCTGCTTTACTTAAACTTGCTGGATGTTACCATGGAAACAACAACAACAGTACAATGACCTCACTGACATCAGCTGGGTCCCCTCTGTGACCTGAAATGTTGGATCTTTAATGGACGTTAAGGTTTGTCTTTAAGGGGAACCTACATGTGAAGTGTTGAGATAATGTATTAATCTTCTCAGGGGACTCAGAAACCATGACACCGTGCCCGCCCACTCACCCACACCAAGAAATTCTACTCTGACTTCTGGCTTTGTCAGCTCAAGCAAACAACTTTTAAAACGCTCGTTTTCTCCATGGAGTTTGGTTAGAACAATGAATTTGAAATATTCAACCTGCATGAAAACACAGGGGAAGCAGCTTAGTGCATTCAGGTCATTCAAAGAGATTTTAAACGTCTTCAGCCTCGCTAGTCGCCACCAGAATTACTAGTGAGTTAAACGGATTATGACTAGGACACGACCGATTTGGGTTTGTGGCCGATACTGGTACGGATGTGAGGGAGAGAAAAAAAACAGACCCAGATACATTGGCCGATATCATCTTATATCTGTCTTTGATCTGTAGAGATAAATAGATATGACAGACATGGTGACGTTAAGCTGAAGACAGGAGGTGCTAGCACTGCTAATGTTAGCCACACTCTGCTAACCTACCGTCAGCTGGGAACATCTCTAGTGATTATGATGTCGTTGTGTCTCCCTTCATGTCCCGTCAGCTCTTAAATACAAACATAAACTTCTCCTGTAAACGGCGAGTAGTAACCTGAGGCGTTTGTGTTGCATTCTGGGAGTCCTCTAAGGGAGTCAGATGATGCATTAACCAAGTTAAAGTTTTATCAAAGAGTTATTAAAGCAGCGTCTCCATGACAACCAGGTGATCAGGAGGTGTGTGTGTGTGTGTGTGTGTGTGTGTGTGTGTGTGTGTGTGGGGGGGAGTTAGGCTGACAATAGGGTGCCCTTGTTTGTCACACGGTTACATCCCAGAGGGGCGGGTGGTAGTACACACAGTTAGTTAGTGGGTTAGTTGTTAGAATCTGCTTCTTTACCACTCTCATGCTCCAGAGGGGGGAGTCCGGTGGGAGGGGCTTAGGGCTGTCCCACCCTCCCTCCCCTGTGGAATCCTGGGAGGACGAGGGGGGGCTCACCGCCCTGCGATTACTCCACCACGAACCCTGAGGTAGGGAGGAGGAGAAGGTGGAGGGTGGATGAAATGAGGTCGAAGAAGTTGTGATGGGGGGGAGAAAAGGAGAAGGGGGAGTTGGTGGGGGACAAAATGCAGTAACATAAATGCAACAGCCACAAATTAAAATAATTCAAAAGGAAACGGAAGAAAATTAATCGGGCAAAACCAACAGATGTCTTAATGAGACGGTGTTACCATGACAACAGCATGCCAACAGTCATACTGGGACACACAGACTGGGAGGAGTCAACCCTCGTCACAATGACACATGCTAACTACACGTGTGACGCATCAATTTACCGCAGAGCAAATTGAGCGGGACAGGAAGTCATTAATACATCCGGTTTATTTTCAGAATAAAACACTCCATTTTGACGGACAACAACCTTCTGTGTATTTGCTAGGTAATAATGGTATAAAATTCCTCCATAAGCAAATCAAAACTGTCCCAAGTGATTCTGTAAAATTAATTATTAATTTGGTTTATTAGTCAGAATAAAAGTTAATTTAATGATGTGGATTTATTACGGCGGTGCTGGTTTGTATATTTTAGTTTGTAAAATACGTCCTTTTGAACCTGACCAGAAGTACTTTGTATTTCAGTCGGAATAGCAACTGACACGCCATCAGGAACGAATGAAGTCGAATTGAGAAGAACTCGGAGGAACTACAGTAACTCGATCTAAAAATCCAACATGGCCGCTACGTGCATCAACAGTAACTATTGTGTTGATTAGTAACTTTGTCATTTTGTGTTATTAAATTAATCTCTACATCGCTAACGCTGCTCCTCCTCCTGCTGCATCCCAACATATACATCACTCATCAAACATTTTCATGCTATGACCTGTGTGTGTGTGTGTGTATGTGTGTGTGTGTGAACATGCTGAAGAACAAAGAGAATGGATGCAGCAGATTCAGTGAGTGTCAGGTGAGCAGGAAGAGGAGGGGAGGATTTGGAGGAACAGCTTTCCAAACGAAACAAAATACATCCCATAATCCTCTGAGAGTGTAAGTCAGACTGTAACGTCTGAAACTTAATGGTTGATGGACTCTAAGAAGTTGTTTTTGTCCCTGACAGGCTCAGGTTGTTCTTCTAAGTGTGTGACATCGTTACAGAAATCATCCCCACACAGAGGGAAATGATTTTTTAACCACAAACAGCTGTGACATCACTCTGAGTTCAGCGAGGTAAAATCTTTTTTTTAAGAGTCCGGTGTGTTTGTAGAGAGTGATGCAACAGCTGCTTGTGGGGAATGAGAGACACTTCAGGTTAAAGCTCACACACCTGTTTGATCCTGGCTCGGCCCGGGGAGAACTTCCTCTTGGTGATGGCCGGTTTCCCCATTCCAATTTTAGGAGTGAGGGGGAGCACAGTGGTGGGCGGAGCCTGAAGCTGGACACAGAAATACATCATGATAGGTCAGATAGAAGAACGAGCAGAAAAGGAGAGGAGGGAATAAAAGGAGACACAGCGGTTGTCTTACCTTTGACAGAGGTGGAGACTCTCTGGCAGATGGGGAGGCTCGGTGATGAGGTGAGGGTGGGGATAAGGGAGGAGGGGTCATGGGAGTTCTAGCCGGGGAGGTCTCGGGGGAGGCCTCTGTTGAGAAGGGAGATTGCCTCAGACGGATGGAGAGGTCGTCTGAAGGCCTGGAAGAGCAGGGAGGAGGTCTGAGAGTACGACCCTTCCCCCGGCGAGAGAAGGGAGGCGGGCTGGGTGAGGAGAGGTGAAGGAAGGAGGGGGGAGGAGACGAGGAGGACATCAGCTTCATCACCTCCATATCTAAAGAAGGGTCCAGTTCCAGGACAGGGCTCATTGGCTCCTCATCCAGATCTGATTGGTCCTGATTCTCAGCTTCTTTTCTTGCTTCCTCCCCCTGCTCCTCTTCCACTGCACTATACTGCTCTATGATTGGCTGCTGCTCTTCAACCTTTTCATGAGTGGCTGCTGCTGGTTCAGTCACTTTAAGAGAGTCCTCGGTCTCCCCCTCCTCAGTCTCCTCTCGCTGTCTCTCCAAAGGCTCAGCATGTGATTGGTGCTTATCTTTGGTGGGTTCTATTGCTAGAGCAACAGGTTCAGACTGGTTCTCCGATTGGCTGCCATCAACTGCCCCATGACAGGAAAGTGTTTTGTCCTCTTGCATCCCCTCCAAACCCTTCATGGTCTCAGCTTCTCTTGGATCCTGTTCCTGTGGGGGGTCCTTTAGAGGAGGTGGGGTGTGGGGGGAACAGGAGGGGAGTAAGGCATTCCTGTGAGATGAGGATGGGGAGGCCTCCTGAGAGCCAGCTCTATATGGAGAAGGAGGAGGGGATGGTGGTGAGGTGAGGGGGGAGGCAGGAGGAGAAGGTGAGGGGGGTAGGGAGGGATGTTGTGTGGTGGGCGGAGCCTGCTGAAAGGGAGAGGCAGCAGGAGTGTGAGGAGGAGACTGATGGTGTTCCTGTTCGACTTCTGCAGAGAGAGGAGGGGGCAGAGTTCTCTTTTCTTACAGTAATCAGCAACTTATAACAAACACACACAGGTCAGTACGTACACAGTAAATCACTCAAAATGATAAAACACATTACAGGTGTTCTCTACCTGCAGGAACACAGACTTCCTCTTCTCCCTCCTCCTTTGTCCTCTCAGGACTCTCCTTCTCTTCTGGACTCCTCTTTGTCGCCTGATGAGGCTCTTCCATCTCCTCCTCCTCCTGCTGCGGCTGCTGTGGGGCATCTCTGTCCTCCTCTACCTCCTTCTCAGTCCTCACTATCTCCTCCTGCTCCTCCTGCTCCTCCAACATGCTGACGTCTGGACAAAAACAAAGACATGGTACAATCAGCAGAAAGAATCTGCTAATAAACAGATCTGCACATTTACTTCTGACTATAAGGGACAGTGTTATGGTATGTGTCTGCTTACAGCACCCTTCAACTGTTTTTAACTTTTTATTTACAAAATTAGCTGCTGACAAGACAACCTGTTCAGATCGTACAGACGTTCCAGGTACACACAGATATTTGCGAGCCATCTTGGAGAGTTGCATGTTTGTAGTGACTCTGTGGCTCTTCACTAAAGCAGTGTGCTGCTGACAGCAGAGAGAAGAGTCTCCCTCATGTAGGATGACTCTTCATTCACTGAGGTCAAGAGTGCATGCAATGGTCACTCTCTGCTGGGTTAAATGGCAAACTACTTCAGAAGGCCTAATGCGCTGACAGACTATATTTTGAATTTGAACGGCTCATTACAGATCGAATGGGAACTTTCTCCCCCATCTATGAATATATTTTTTTTATTTAGATTTTTTTTTTTTTTTTTTTACAGCTGATGCCGAGGGCAGGGTTAGGGTTAGGGTTTTGTGCTCCGGACACTGAACTGTTTAGGTTTTATGCTGATACAAGCTCTAAAGGAAGAGAAAAACTAGAGGAGACTGTAAAACATCAAGAGACAGGTAAGAGAAGTAAAAAGGAGGAGGTACTCACCCCCTGAGGCTGCAGACTCCCTCTCTGTTGGTGTGTGTCTCCGGGGACTGGAAGGACAAGACAGCACAGGGCCAATAGGACCAGGACTAGGGCTGATTTCAGACTGCACAGGGCTGACAGGACCTGGACTTGCCTCACACCTCAATTGGCTAACAGGACTAGGACTGGAACTAGCCTCAGGTTGCACAGGACTAGTAGGACATAGACTAGGACTTGCTTCCAGCCATGCAGGGTCAGGACTAGCATTAGCTTGTATATCTCCAGATTGTGGAGATTGTGAATGGTCTAGGCTTGGGGGACTAACAGATGTAATGGTTGGACTTGAGCTCAGCATCGCAGTGTTATCCTGAGCCAGACCAGAATGAGCAGGACTAGCTTGAGTGGATGAAGTATTAATGGGGGTGCCTGGTCCTTGACTGAAGGGGATTCCAGAGACAGCGCTCATTTGATTTTCAACTGCAGACCTGTCAGGAGTTTGGGGGGGACTAGCTGGGGACAGGACAACCTGGCTCAGATAAGCCTGGTTAGGGCTAACAGAAGATGAGTCATCACCAAGGGAACATGCAGATGTTGGGCTCTGCTGCCTAATACTGTCTGAAGGTTCAACCAGACCACAGTTCAGCTGATCCACACCTGGGATCACAGTGCTCTTGATTTGAGAGCTGGCCACAATGTTCTCATCTAAAGCTGAACTGGCTAAAGCAGGGCTGTGCTGTTCCACAGGGAGGCCAGGACTGGTTCCAGTGTCAGGAGCTGGGCTATAGTGGGGGCTACCTGTGGGGCTATGATACGTTTCACTGGCCTGAAATGGACTTTGAGGTGGACTAACATAGGCAAAAGGACCATGTGCAGGGCTGCTGTACGTGGTGCTTACTAATGAGGGAGAGGTTCTTTGGACTTGGCCTGAGTCAGCACAACTAGAGGTGCTTTCTATGTGAACAGGACTAGCTTGACCAGCAGGACTAGACCTAGGCGGACTATGAATGACACCAACATCAGTTAGGCTAGCAGAGCAGGACTTTGTCTGGCCACTATGGCTCAGATTGTGGCTAACATAGCTACTAGTCAGGCTAGTATCAGGCAACCTACAGTGTGGAGGACTAAAGAAAGTTGGACTTGGACAGGGGCTCTTCTGTACTGGAGACATCTGTGGAGGACTGCAGGTACTTTGGACCAATAAAGGACATGACTGACCAGGATGTGTGGTACTACTCTCTTGAACATCCACAGAGCCTATCAGATTGTGGCTACTATCAGCTTCTGTGTAGACTGGGCTTACATGAGTAGGGCTAAATTGAACTGGGATGTCTGGAGTTGATTGAGGATGACCAGAACAAGTTTCTGACAGAATAAAGGGACTACCAATGTCCACAGCTTCCTCAGACTCCTGAGATGGGTGTGTGGGTCCCGCCAGTGTGGTTGAGGGGCTAGCTGATTTTAATGAAGGGCTTGTCTCTGCAGCTACAGGGCTGACCGGGACAGGGCTAGTCTCCACAAGCATGAGGCTAGAACAGGCCTGAAAAGAGCTAGCAGGGCTTGTAGGCATCTTACTGGCATGGGTGGGGCTAGCATCAGCCGAGCTTTCTTGGATATGTATGGGGCTACCTTCATTAGCTTCTGTGCAGTGTGATGCTCTGTCACGAGAAGGACTCTGATGCATGGGGCTAGCTCGGGGAGATATTCCCTCCATCTCATCAGCAGAAGGAACGCATGTTAGGCTACTGTGTTCTGTTGAAGTGCTAATGTGAACAAGGCTTTCTGGTGTGGGTGTGACTGGCACACAAAGGGGGGTAGAATTATCTGGACTGTGGATGATACACTGAGTAGGCCTAGGAATATTTTGGAGTTTACCATCGGTGCTGTGGATCTCACGAGACACCGTGGACAGGATGGAGGTGGGGCTAAGATGAGCAAGGCTATTTTCCAGTGTTTTGCCTTCAGGGTTTGGACTCAGCTGCAAGGTGCTATGCTCCAAATACTGCAGTTTTGTGGTACTGGTTGGGATGCATTCCTTTGCAACTGTTGTCTCTGTAGCAAGCCGAGAGGGAAGAAGGCTAAGATGTGAAGGCCTGTCAGGCTGTGAGGAGTGGGCCTGTGATGGGCTTGCAGGTTGTGACAGACTACACCTTGCAGTTCTGAGTGGGGACTGTGATGGGCTACATGGTGCCGAAACAGGACTCAATGAAGCACGCCTTCTTGCTCCCTTGGTAGACCTACAGTCGACTGGTAAGAGGTCCTGGTCCAGTGTAGAAAGGTCCTGCGTAGTCCCAGGACTTAGTTGAGCAGGGTCGCTCAATCCAGGGCTCTTCTGGTCCAGTGTAGGTTCAGTATCCTGTGTGGGACTGTGTGTCTGAGATGTGCCAGCTTGTGTGGGGCTATCTGTTGTAGAACTGGTAAGTGATGGTGGGGGGCTGTGCTGAGGCTCTGTGGTGATGATGTGAGTAGAACTACATGGTCTGTCTAGCTGGGTCTGTGGAGCATTGTCCTGCACAGGACTCTGTGATGGTGAGATCTTTTGTGGCTCTGCAGGCACCATCTCAACGTGGACAGGACTAAGACCTGCCTGGTTCAGACTGTGCGGGGAATGTGTATGGCTATCCAGTGTGGGACTCAGCTCAGGCTCTGCGGCTGTAAGCTGATCCTGTGTGGAATTGTGGGAAGGGCTCGAGGAAGTGCAACTGATGTGGCCAGGACTTTGCTGATCCTGTGCTGAAGTCACATAAGGAGAGCTTTGTTGCAGTTCAGAAGGACTAGGAGGGCAAGGCAAAGGACTTTTTGGTAGTTCTGCTGAACTAGAGTCGGACTGTGTGGGGCTTTGCGGAAGCTCTGCTAGACTCAGGTGAGGTGAGATGTGGCTTTCCTGTTGTACCTCAGTATCAGGGTTAAGGAGCCCAGAGGTTTCCTGAAGCCCTGTGGAGTCAGGATGAGATGGCGCAGGACTTTCTGGTAGATCTGTTGGGTCATAATTAGGCATCCCAGAATTTTCCTTAAGCCCTGTTGGGTCAGGTTTAGAATAGACAGGACTTTGTGGGGGTTCTGTTGAATTAGATAGAGATGTCTCAGGACTTTCCTGAATCTCTGAAGGATCCGGGTGAGACTGGGCAGAAATTGGTTGGAGCTCTGCAGGATCGGGGTGAGACTGGCAAGGACTTTGATGGAAATCTGAACCATGAAGGTCAGATTGGCCAGGAGTTTCCTGCAGCTTTGAAGGATCCAGGTGAGATTGGGCAGGACTTAGTTGGCGCTCTGCAGGATCCAGGTCAGACTGGGCAGGACTTTGTTGGAGCTCTAAAGGATCCAGGTCCGAATTGGCAGGACTTTGTTGGCGCTCTGCAGGATCCAGGTCAGACTGGGCAGGATTTTGTTGGAGCTCTGCAGGATACAGTTCCGAATTGGCAGGACTTTGTTGGAGCTCCATAGGATCTGGATGAGACTGGGCAGGACTTTGTTGGAGCTCTGCAGGATCTGGGTTAGACTGGGCAGGACTTTGTTGGAGCTCTGCAGGATCTGGGTGAGATTGGGCAGAACTTTGTTGGAACTCTGCAGGATCTGGGTGAGACTGGGCAGGACTTTGTTGGAGCTCTGCAGGATCTGGGTGAGATTGGGCAGGACTTTGTTGGAGCTCCATAGGATCTGGATGAGATTCATCAGGACTTTGTTGGAGCTCTGCAGGATCTGGGTGAGATTGGGCAGAACTTTGTTGGAACTCTGCAGGATCTGGGTGAGACTGAGCAGGACTTTGTTGGAGCTCTGCAGGATCTGGGTGAGATTGGGCAGGACTTTGTTGGAGCTCCATAGGATCTGGATGAGATTCATCAGGACTTTGTTGGAGCTCTGCAGGATTTGGGTGAGATTGGGCAGAACTTTGTTGGAACTCTGCAGGATCTGGGTGAGACTGAGCAGGACTTTGTTGGAGCTCTGCAGGATCTGGGTG
>NW_026870352.1:115000-117111 GCF_963584025.1 Labrus mixtus
TACCTGTGTGTGTGAGAGAGAGAGAGTGTACCCGTGTGTGAGAGAGAGAGTGTGTACCTGTGTGTGTGTGTCGGGAACACTGTGTGTGTCTCTGGCTCCAGTCTTGGTGAGCTCCAGCAACAGCAGCACAGGGGAAGTGGTAGCTCCTCCCACAGCCCGTCTCCCGGCAACGCAGCGATGCTCCGAGCCGACAACAGAATGCACACACCTGGACAGGTGAAAGGGTGGGCAGGGCTTAGTTGGGGCTGTATTAATCCTGAATTTGTGTAGTTATTGATCAGATGAAACCTAAACCCACCTGTGTGCTTCCTGAGTCGATGGCTTTGTCCACGTACAGCAGCGATTGGCCCTCGCCACGACACACCCCCTCGGACCAGGCGGCACACTGCAGGTGAGCACAGCACTGACCTACACACACACACACACACACACACACACACACACACACACACACACACACACACACACACACACACACACACACACACACACACATTGACCTAACAGGACTGACACGGGCAAAAGGCAAAGGTAAAGGTGGGAGGAGCTTCCTGTACCTGTGGGGTCGAACAGGGATTGGACGTTGATGTCATGTGGGAGGCCAATGGGACCGAGCTGCTCCAAGAACTCTGAAGACTCGTCGCCTGCTGAAACACGTGATCAGAGCGCAGCAGGTCAGCGAGCAGGGGATCAACAGAATCATTCAAAGACTGACGTTCATAAAGAATAAGTTTTGTTTTAGATCTAGAAAATGGAGATAAAGTTATATGTCTGCTAACATTAGCCATGCTCTGCAAACCCACAATGCACTGCTTCTTTTTGGTTCATTCTCACCTACAGCGAACCAAACCTGGTTTTTGGTCGGCACCAGAGCACCTCTGTCATCCCCACAGGTAACCGATATAAAACAAGGTTCTGAACACATTAACCCTTTGTGTACTCACCGCTCTGTTCTGGACTGCAGCTCCTACAACACACACAAACAAACTCAACTTAACCGTCTGAAACAGACTCAATTGTGATTTTCAAATTTGATACCACATTGACAGGAAGTGATGTCACTCACGTGGGCAGGACCTGGTCGCCGCGGTAGCAGTGGTCGTGGCAGTCGTTGTCTCGGTCGGGCGAGGCGCGGTTGTTGAGGACGTGGAGCGGGATGTATCCTGGCGTCGGGCCGAAGACCACCAGGCGACCCTGACCAAGAGGAGGCTCGTTGCCGAGGTAACAGAAGGCACACTGCTTCAACCTGCAGGGCGGGCGAACGAGAGACAGAGAGAGAGATGGTCATTGTTATAGAATTGTTAAGAGATTTTTTATTTTTATAGAAGCAAACAGGAAGTCCCTAAAGGCTGCAGTTCCTCCTGTGACCTGAACCGGATTCTAATATGGACCTCAGTCCAGAACCTGAACCTTTTATCAGCCACGCACACGCACACACAGTCTCACCGTTTTTCGGTGTGTCCCAGGCTGGGGGTGGGCGAGCCACCCGAGTCCTCTGACAGACACCTCTTGAAAAGAGGGGACAGCGAGTCCTCCTCCTCCAGTTGTAGGCATGGGGAGACCAGAGGACTCGAACACGGACTCAGGGCGGGGCTCTGCTCCATGGGACTAGCCCCGCCCCCTTCTGTCTCCATAGGAACAGGGCTGGGGCTGCAGTCCACTTCCATGGGAGCAGGGCTGGGGCTGGGCCGGTCCTCCTCATCGGGATCCAGGGCTGGTCTGGGACATGAGGCGGGGCTAAGGGTGGGGCTGTGGTTTTGAGACTGTGATGGGGAAGTGATGGCTCGAGGTTCCTCCCCAGGACTGGAGGCTGGTGGGGGGCTGGGTGCGGGGGGCAGGCCAGGAGCCTCAGCACTGGGAGAAAGTTCTTGGCTGGATTTTGGGACTGGGGGGTTAGGGTGAGTTTTAGGTTCAGGTTCTGGACTTAGGCGGAGCAGGTCGGGGTCAGGGTGAGTTTCAGGTTCAGGTTCTGGACTGAGACGGAGCAAGTCGGGGTCAGGGTGAGGTTCAGGTTCTGGACTGAGGCGGAGCAGGTCGGGGTCAGGGTGAGGTTCAGGTTCTGGACTGAGGCGGAGCAGGTCGGGGGCAGGGTGAGGTTCAGCTTCTGGACT
>NW_026870354.1:0-5000 GCF_963584025.1 Labrus mixtus
AGAGAGAGAGAGAGAGAGAGAGACAGAGACATACAGAGAGAGAGAGACAGAGAGAGAGAGAGGCAGAGAGAGTGACATACAGAGAGACAGAGATAGAGAGAGAGACAGAGAGAGAGAGACAGATAGAGAGAGAGAGAGAGAGAGAGAGACAGAGAGAGAGACAGAGAGAGAGACGAGGGAGAGAGAGACAGAGAGAGAGAGAGAGAGAGACAGAGAGAGAGAGGAGGAGAGAGACACAGAGAGAGAGAGAGAGAGAGACAGAGAGAGAGAGAGAAAGAGACAGAGAGAGAGAGGAGGGAGAGAGAGAGAGAGAGAGAGAGACAGAGAGACAGAGAGAGAGAGGAGGGAGAGAGAGACAGAGAGAGAGAGGAGTGAGAGACAGAGAGAGAGAGAGAGAGAGAGAGACAGAGAGAGAGAGGAGGGAGAGAGAGACAGAGAGAGAGAGAGAGAGACAGAGAGACAGAGAGAGAGAGGAGGGAGAGAGAGACAGAGAGAGAGAGGAGGGAGAGAGAGAGAGACAGAGAGAGAGAGGAGGGAGAGAGAGACAGAGACAGAGAGAGACCCTTTAGAGGGAGCACAGAGGGTGGGGGGGGGGGGGGTGCAGACGGAGCACTGAGGGAATGCTACTGTCAATATCATGCATGTTTTCAAAAATTACCAACCCTGTCTTTAAACATGCAATATGTGCATTTTTTTTTTTTATAAAAACAGAAAAAGAACCCAAAAAAAAAAAAACGAGAAGAACAAAGTGAAAACAGTAAAGTTAAAATGCACGCCAGATGAAATCATCTTCCAGCTAAAGAGGCGAGTCTGAAGAAACGGATTTCAAAGCAGAAACAGAGTCCGCTGGGGGAATACAAAGTGGAAGATCACCTTTTGACCACTACCTCGACTCAGTTGTGTTTTTTTTCATCATCTCTACTAATTAAATATAAAAATATAAAAAGAAAAAAGACAGTTTGAATAAAGAAACCTCTTTTACTTACTTACTTCAGAGAGGTGATCTGGCACCACAAACACCGCCGTCCTTATTCCTGCACGGCCTCCAACTCAGCGGAGAGGAAGTGTGGACAACAGGAACGAGAGGAACACAAAGGAGAAATCCTTCCTGCAGATTATCACATATCTCAGATTGTTTATTTTACAGATGTCTTAGTTTTTCAAATGCAAAGTTTCCAACCTTCATATGTCTGAAAGAAACAATTTCATAAAGAAACACAGAGAGAGAGAGTATTGATTGAATGTGATATTTATACTTCAGGATTGGCTGCAGAGCTGCTGCAGGATGGACACATGAACACATTCTGCAGAAACTCTGGCACATATTGTAACGTCACATGTGACAGAGTTAAAGATGTAAGACGTGCAGATCATCAGTGACAGGAAGAGAGAGAGACTGTTGGATGTTTCAGCAAAACATCTCTTCTGTCTTTGTTCTGTCCATCGCACATTGGAAGATGTGTCAATCCCCCCCGTGCACCCCCAAAAACCCCAGGCTCTCATGGGGGTGTCGGGAGGAGTGAGGGTGTGTTTGTGTGTTGATGGTGCCTTGATCAAGCCTTAATCCAGCGAGGAACACCCCCCCACTCTATTCAACACACACACACACACACACACACACACACACACACATACACATTCCACTTTGGCCTGATCTGTGCAAATATCAGCTCTGCATGGTAAACAGCCCCCCCCCCCCCTCATGACGGAGAGAAATGAGCAGACAGGGAGGGATGACAGACTCAGACAGAGAGAGAGAGAGAGAGAGAGAGAAACAAGTAAATGAGTCAGAGTAAGTGTCAAATCCTGCTAAAACCGGATATTAAAAAGGTGGGGAATGTTACAAAAAGGTCACATATTCTGTAAAATCCTCTTCTCCATGTTCCTCTAACTCTAATATGTGTCTCTAGTCCGTCTACAAACCCCCCAATGACGAGAAAAGTCCATCCTCTCCGTCTTCTACCTGCTCCACTTTTCAGAAAATGTGTGCTCAAACAGGCTGTTTGTAGATTTTCCCTTCATGACATCACAAAGGGCAGTAGCCCCTCCCCCAGGTGGGTGACACTCCCACAGCTAGGTGTTTGTTCTGCCCTCTGAGTCTGCCTTCTCACCGTAAACAATAGGACATGGAATGAGAAAGATAGAGACACCCAAGCCCTTCAAGAGAGGGGGCGTGGTCAGACACAGCTCATTTACATATTTAAAGGTACAGACACAGAAACAGTCTGTTCTGAGCAGGGCTGAAATAGAGGGGTTTATAGACATGATCAAATACAGGATCAGAGTGGATTTAGAACAAGAAACTTCACACACATGTTTTGAGGAGCTCTGAGAATTATTTAAACTGGTTAAAAAAATCATGATAATATGTGACCTTTAAATCTTAACAAATGCAGCTGTGACTCTAAATTATAGCTGCAAATAATGTGATTTTTTTTCTGATTCTGCGACACATTAAAGGCTATGTAGAAATACAAATTAAATCACAATGTGTCTGACATTTTAAGACGTTTTGAGGAAAAGCACAAACAAGATCAACAACGATCTGTTCCACCGTTCTCATACCTGTGCTTTTCATGCTGTTACATAACAAACAGTTTGCTATAAAAAGCGTCTCCGGGCAGAAGTGTCATAACTCCAAGGACAACAGAGAAATCGTGCATTGATGGATATATTTACCAACATTAGTGTAATTTAGGCATGCTTATGAAAAAAAGGTTTAGCGGGTTTGTTGGAAAACCGAATCCTCCAGCGGTTCCACTGCTACCTCTCTCCAACCAGCCGTGTCCCTAACCGTCCTGACACGCTTGCATAAATCCATTACGTGCTATTTATGTAACAAGAGACCTATATTTGAATGCCAAGAAGCCATTACTTCAAGAGACTGATGACGAGCGGAGACAGATTATGTGACTGAGATGGTTGAGGTGAAGGTGGAGGAGCAGAAACGGAGGTAGAGAGAGAGGAGAAGAGGAGCGGGAGAGGCAAAGTGGGAAAAGAGAAAACAATGAGAGTCGAGAGGGAGGGAAAATGGAGAGGAGTTTGGGAATCAAGAGAGAGAAAGATGGATGAAGAGAAATCTGTGAAGGAGAGAGAGCCGGCGAGGCAAGCAGCCAGGCAGGCGCGGGGTTAAAATTCTTTCAGATCAGGTACACATAATAGGCCTCGTTAATATTCATAGTTTCCTCAGGTACAGGGAAGGTTAAATTTTACTTACTTTTCAACTCTCATTACTAATACATGACGGCAATAAGAATATTCAAAGCAGACGGGTGACCAAAGGTTGATGAGAAGCGTACCTCTCCTCTGACATTTAAACACATTACCATTTCAGGGCCCCCCTTTTTTTTTCCAAATCGCACCCGCCAGAATAAATTGCCGGCTAATCACGACTCGCCCTGCGCGCCCCGGCCTGAATGATGATATCCCCGGCAACGTCCACCCCTCCTCCGTTTAAACCCCAGTGACATTATGCGGGAGAAGTGAGAGTTGAAGTGCGTATGTGAGAGGATTTGATCTATCTGTCTCACTGATGGACCAAGATGTAAATCTTACTTCATTAGCTTGATGCTAACACATACGTCATCGTCATTAACTTGCTAACAGAATTAGCATCGCGAAAATGTTTTACTTAGGAAAATTATCTATTTAACTTAACATACTAAACAAACAACACCATATGTACTCATTCTCAGTGGTGATCCTCGAGTCTGCCCTACAGGCAAAATTCACTGGGGGCCCTTCAACTGATCACCCGTATGTCTGCCAGTGTCCCAACGATAACTCCTCTTCTTTTGTTTTCACAAACAAATCAAGTCCTCTTCATTTTTTCTTCAGCGACTTTCATCGACAAAGTTTGGTTTTTACAACATATAAAGCATGCAATGCTTGGTATAGCAAGGAGAGTGAGTGCTGTCAGACGGGGCCCCCTTAGGGAGGTTTCCAACTGTCATTGCAAAATTTGCACCTATTGAACCACTGCTGTGGAGGGGCCCCTATACCGGCCTGGGGCTCCATGCAGTTGCCTGCCTTGCTCATTGACAGGCAGCGCCTCTGCTCGTATTTACAGGCAGATGTTTCCTAAACTCTCTGGAGACAAATAAAAAAACTGCTGAGTCATGCTAATCTGCTCTGCTGCTCTGATCCAGTGACGCTGCACGACTCGCTCGTTCATGGGACATGTCCCTCTGCTGCCTCCTTTTGGGTGTTGTGATGCGTTCATGGACACATTTTTCCTCCACTCATCAAAGCTCCTCTCTTGTATTGAAGAGGAGCAACTGAGCATGTGCAACTTGTAAAAAGAGTCAATGGATGCTAATTGAATCCTAGCGCCCAAAGAAGGACGTCACCAATAAGTAACTTTCGACACGTGGAACAGTTTAAATCTACATTTCTATTGCAGATTAAACATTTTTGGCTCTTTTAAACTACTTTTAAAAAAATGGTATTCACTAAAGGTCTGTCAATCTCGTCGTGGAGGGTGGTTCGGCGGTGCCCTCTATTGGCCAGCCGTCACTCGACTCGCATTGGATTGTCTTTTTTCCATCAAATAATTATAAGAAGATACACTCTGTTGGTGAACATGCTACACACACACACACAGGCTGAAACACACACACACACACACACACACACACACACACACACACACACACACACACAGGCTGAAACACACACACACACACACACACACACACACACACAGGCTGAAACACACACACAGGCTGAAACACACACACACACACACACACACACAGGCTGAAACACACACACACACACACACACACACAGGCTGAAACACACACACACACACACACACACACACACACAGGCTGAAACACACACACACACACACACACACACACACACAGGCTGAAACACACACACACACACACACACACACACACACAGGCTGAAACACACACACACACACACACACACACACACACACACACAGGCTGAAACACACACACACACACACACACAGGCTGAAACACACA
>NW_026870354.1:10000-27500 GCF_963584025.1 Labrus mixtus
CACACACACACACACACACACACAGGCTGAAACACACACAGGCTGAAACACACACACACACACACACACACACAGGCTGAAACACACACACACACACAGGCTGAAACACACACACACACACACACACACACAGGCTGAAACACACACACACACACACACACACAGGCTGAAACACACACACACACACACACACACACAGGCTGAAACACACACACACACACAGGCTGAAACACACACACACACACACACACACAGGCTGAACACACACACACACACACACACACACACACACACACACACACACACACACACAGGCTGAAACACACACACACACACACACACACAGGCTGAAACACACACACACACACACACACAGGCTGAAACACACACACACACACACACACACACACACACACACACACACACACACACACACACACACACACAGGCTGAAACACACACACACACACACACACACACACACACACACACACAGGCTGAAACACACACACACACACACACACACACACACACACACACACAGGCTGAAACACACACACACACACACACACACACACACACAGACACACACACACACACACACACACACACACACACACACACACACACACACACAGGCTAAAACACACACACACACACACACACACACACACACACAGGCTGAAACGCACACACACACACACACACACACACACACAGGCTGAAACACACACACACACAGGCTGAAACACACACACACACACACACACACACACAGGCTGAAACACACACACACACACACACAGGCTGAAACACACACACACACACACACACACACACAGGCTGAAACACACACACACACACACACAAACACACACACACACACAGGCTGAAACACACACACACACACACACACAGGCTGAAACACACACAGGCTGAAACACACACACACACACACAGGCTGAAACACACACACACACACACACACACACACACACACACACACACACACACACACACACACACACACACACACAGGCTGAAACACACACACACACACACAAACACAGGCTGAAACACACACAGGCTGAAACACACACACACACACACACACACACACACACACACACACACACAGGCTGAAACACACACACACACACACACACACACACACACACACAGGCTGAAACACACACACACACACACACACACACACACACACACACACACAGGCTGAAACACACACACACACACACACACACACACACACACACACAGGCTGAAACACACACACACAGGCTGAAACACACACACACACACACAGGCTGAAACACACACAGGCTGAAACACACACACACACACACATACACACACACACACACACACAGGCTGAAACACACACACACACACACACACACACACACACACACACACACAGGCTGAAACACACACACACACACACACACACACACACACACACACAGGCTGAAACACACACACACACACACACACACACACACACACACAGGCTGAAACACACACACACAGGCTGAAACACACACACACACACACAGGCTGAAACACACACACAGGCTGAAACACACACACACACACAGGCTGAAACACACACACACACACACACAGGCTGAAACACACACACACAGGCTGAAACACACACACACACACACAGGCTGAAACACACATACACACACACAGGCTGAAACACACACACACAGGCTGAAACACACACACACATACACACACACAGGCTGAAACACACACACACACACACACAGGCTGAAACACACACACACACAAGCTGAAACACACACACACACAGGCTGAAACACACACACACACAGGCTGAAACACACACACACACACACAGGCTGAAACACGCACACACAGGCTGAAACACACACACACAGGCTGAAACACACACACACACACACAGGCTGAAACACACACACACAGGCTGAAACACACACACACACACACACACACACACACACACACACACAGGCTGAAACACACACACACACACACAGGCTGAAACACACACACACACAGGCTGAAACACACACACACACACACACACACAGGCTGAAACACACACACACACACACACAGGCTGAAACACACACACACACAGGCTGAAACACACGCACACACAGGCTGAAACACACACACACACACACACACACACAGGCTGAAACACACACACACACACACACACACAGGCTGAAACACACACACACACACACACACAGGCTGAAACACACACACACACACACACACACAGGCTGAAACACACACACACACACACAGGCTAAAACACACACACACAGGCTGAAACACACACACACACACACACACACACACACACACACACACACACACACACACACACACACACACACACACAGGCTGAAACACACACACACACACACACACACACACACACACAGGCTGAAACACACACACACACACACACACACACACACAGGCTGAAACACACACACACACACACAGGCTGAAACACACACACACAGGCTGAAACACACACACACACACACACACAGGCTGAAACACACACACACACACACAGGCTGAAACACACACACACAGGCTGAAACACACACACACACACACACACACACACAGGCTGAAACACACACACACACACAGGCTGAAACACACACACACACACAGGCTGAAACACACACACACACACACACACACACACACACACACACACAGGCTGAAACACACACACACACACACACACACAGACACAGGCTGAAACACACACACACACACACAGGCTGAAACACACACACACACACAGGCTGAAACACACACACACACACACACACAGGCTGAAACACACACACACACACAGGCTGAAACACACACACACACACAGGCTGAAACACACACACACACACACACACACACAGGCTGAAACACACACACACACACAGGCTGAAACACACACACACACACACACACACACACAGGCTGAAACACACACACACACACACACACACACACAGGCTGAAACACACACACACACACACACACAGACACAGGCTGAAACACACACACACACACACAGGCTGAAACACACACACACACACACACACAGACACAGGCTGAAACACACACACACACACACAGGCTGAAACACACACACACACACACACACAGACACAGGCTGAAACACACACACACACACACAGGCTGAAACACACACACACACACAGGCTGAAACACACACACACACACACACACAGGCTGAAACACACACACACACACAGGCTGAAACACACACACACACACAGGCTGAAACACACACACACACACAGGCTGAAACACACACACACAGGCTGAAACACACACACACACAGGCTGAAACACACACACACACACACACACACAGGCTGAAACACACACACACACACAGGCTGAAACACACACACACACACACACACACACACAGGCTGAAACACACACACACACACACACACAGGATCCTATGGGCATGCACTGATGGAGAGATGTCAGAGTTAGGCAGCTGTCCACAGAGGGCGCTCCTGAGCTGTTGGGGGGGTTCAGTGCCTTGCTCGAGGGCACCTCAGCAGTGCTCAGGAAGTGAACTAACACCTCTCCAGCTACCAGACCGATATCCAGTCTGCACTAATTGCAATCGTAACACTACTGGAGCTTTTCTAAATGCCGTCAGATCAGGTTCCTCTGGATACAAAGCTACAGTAGTGCCAGCTGTCTTTACAGAGCTGCAGAATTACAAATTAAGACGTTATTTTAGGTCGTCAGCTCTCCCGCCCTTTTCAATGCCACTCTGTCTGAGAAACGTGTATAATTCACCGGGAGAATGTGTCAAAACGAGATCTGTCAAACCCTCATAGGACGATCGGTTCTGTTCAGCGTGGATCTGTCAGCCTGCGTCTCAGTGTCTCTTCCCAGGTGCTGCTGTGACAAGCCGCCGCTTCAGGTGAACAAACAGGGACAAAGCTCCCTCCATCAGGACCGATCAGCATCAGAGCCCGCCCCGGCATGACATGGAAATGTGTGTCTGTCGCCCCGAGGCAGTCGCCACGGCAACAGGAGAGATGACAGGAGAAGGGAAGGAGGACGAGATAAGAGGGCGGGTGACAGAGGCGAGGAGAACTACACACCTGCACTCCTGACTGCCATTCACTCTCTGATGTGACGGCGTCAAGGTGTTTATTTCTATTTAGCTTTTAGGAATAAAAAAGTCTTAATTATCTTTCCCAAAAATCTGAGTGAAAATAAAGCTAGAAAAACTAGTTCACAAACATCTGTTTGCACATCATGTTTGAATCAGAATCAGAGAATGACACAGACGCCCTGTCATCAAAGTGAGCAGGGTTCTCATTGGTTCCCAAACTGGGGTCTGAGCCACGAGGGGGGGGGGGGGGGGCTCCCTTCTCTTAAGTCGTCTCAATAAGATTTGCACATATTGAATGAAGCTCTAGTCTAGTGTAGGTTTAGAGAGGAAGACTATATATGTCTCTGTGTTTAAATGTTTTGGATTTACCTTTCATTTTGATTTTGTATTACTGATGATTAAATGTATGTTTTGTAAGGACCCCCTCGGAAAATGAGATGATGCATTTCAAGGGGCTATCCTTGAAATAAATTACTAAAATTACTAAAATATATTTGCCTTCACGGTCGGGCACGCTCACTGCCATTTCTCCTCAGCTTCTCCTAGAAACAAGTCGGGGAAAAATGTTAGGAGCCACTGCTATAAAACATAAAGGTTCAAGGCCCCCCATAGAGTGTAACCCATGTAAAGTGTTGCAGGCTCAATAAGAGTTTATTTTAAACTCAGGCTTTGACGACCTACACAAACAAATAAATGTAACTGTGGAGAGTGGAGGTGTTTCTAATACGAGTATTCAGGGTGTCAGGAAGCGACCTCAGGAGAAGACTTAGCAGAAGTGTTGTTTGAATTCAACGATGGAAAAGTTGTAAAATGTAAAATAGTTTGTATTTTAATGTCTCATATCTTTCTTTGTGATATATTTAATCCTCTGGTGTTTTAACTGGATGTATCTCTATGCTCTCTAAATAAATTTGCCTTGCCCTGTCGTGTAGCACAAACATGGAGCTTAAGCTGAAATGATCCGGTTGTTCTTAAAGCTATGACTGAATGATAAATTTTTTATTTAGAAATGTACAAAGAAATTACATCATTTATTACAACTGTTTTCCCCTTTACCTCCCCCCACCCCCCTAGAGCACATATATGTATAAAAGTGCATATGTGCAAACATCAGGATCAATCAAACATTCAAACTGCAATGCTAAATGATGATGCTAATTAATGTAAGCTAGCAGAATTAGTAGAAAAACACCATGAGCAAAGGCCAGAATTTAAGAAATGCATGATTTTAAAAATGTTGAAAGATTCTTCTTCTTCTTCTTCTTCTTCTTCTTCTTCTTCTTCTTCTTCTTCTCTGTTTGTTAACCTCACACACTCTTGTTATATGACTGAGTTTGTTCTAGTTGGCCGCAGTGTTTTCTTGCGAGCAGACACGGTTGGCGGTGACATCTGAGAGACTCGAGAGACACAAGACACAACAGCTTCACCTCCCTCCCTCCCTCCCTCCAACCCGAGGCCCGGACTAAACTCCTGCAGTCGAAAATCTGACAAAACTCAGCACCAGTTTGCATCTTAAATTGGCAACACTTGGATGCTAACACTTTGAGTTAAACTGCTGAATATCGGAGCATCCAAACCTATCTTATGAACACTGTATAGAGCGCCACAGGAATGAGTCCTAAAACCCGGTTAGCATAAGTTAACATTTGAGCGCCATGGGGTCTAACGTCTAAAAGTCAACGTGGATTTTGAATGTGTTTGTGGTTAGACTCCTGAAATAAGGTCTGTGGTTAACACAAGCTGAAGAGATGTTGGTGTTTTGTTAGACCACATAAACTACGTTAGGTAATACCTCCACTTGTGAAGTTTGAAGTTTTTACTCGTCTTTAAAAAGGCGGTTGCTAACAAGCGGCTAAATGTGACTACAGCGGTCGTCGGGGACATTAAACGTCATCACGCCGGACACAGAGGGCGGGAACTCTCTCACTAGTCGGAGATGTCTCCTGTAGGTTTAATCTTTAGGTTAAGGTGAATATTATGTTAGTAAACTATTTATTAAGCTACGTGGATTAGTTTATCAGAGATCGTCTGAAGCGTAACGCTAGTGACGTCACAATCATCCGACTGTGGTGTAGTTAGCTTGTAGCATAACGTTAGCTTTTTACTTCTGTCGGCCGCATTAACGCTTCAAACATCATAAAAATGGCGTTCATCTGTGAAGGTTATCCTGCTGAACAAAACGCCTACGCTTCAGAAACGTGTGTTTAACACAGAGATTATTTTCTGCAATGATCCAAAATCCAATGAAAACATCCCAGAGGAGGATTCTGGTTAGACGCCGTGGAGATGATACTTCCTACAAAAATACGTCACATGGTTTGTTCTCTATAAGGACTGAAACTAGCAGGCCTTGTTTTTGAATGAAGTTAACAGGAGCCTTTCAGGGGTTCTTGGTGAGCACATATCAAACACATCTCCCCTTCATACCCAAACTCTCATCAGTGAGTTCAAGAGATTTGACCTCTGACCCAACAGCAGACAGACTCGGAGATGTGTGACTTCTTACAGTCAACACAAACTCTGAAAGCTTTAACTTTTCTTTGCATTTTCACTTGGATTAGCTCGCCGCTCTCATTGGACCGCAGCGTTTCACAGTCTGCTCGGACTTGAGTGACAGGCGATGATATTTGATGATTAGGGGACACTGCAGCCGATCTTGTTGCTTGTGATTCTCCCGCGTCGACTTCAAGGCTTTCTTTGAAGTGATCAAAGTGAAAGAGTGATGCTGTCAGAGTTTAAGGAGGCGGCCGTCCTCCATTTGTTAATCCACTCCTCCTTTTTTTATTTCACTCGTTTATCGTTCAGAAAATGAAAGAAACGTCAGCAGGTCCTCGTCTGAAAACCTTTTCAGTTTACTTCCATTTAAAGTGACTCTGTGTTAAAGGAGCTGTTATCTAAACGCTCTGAAACAAGCTAAGTGTGTTTCCTTACAAACCGGTACTCCTCGGAGTCTGATAGCTGTTGTATTATATTCGAGGATGTGATGGATGGAACCCGAGATAAACATTTTTGCCTCTCTGGATACACGGTTCCACCATTATCCAGACTCCTGTTTGTCTGCATCACTGCAGGCACATCCGACTGCACAACCGCAGGGTGAAGCCGGTTGGAGTCCCGCTGGATTTGACTTTTAAAAGCAGCAATATGTAACTTTTCCACCTTAAAATAGTCATTTCAAATGTCAAATTTATGGCAAAAAATATCTTCAAACAGGGAGAATGGAGTCGCTCCCATGTCCAAAGCGCCTCCCCGTCGCCTGTTTACTGCAGTATGTAACTCTGACCTCGTGTTTGAGCGCCCTTTTGCCCTCTGGACGACCCTTCAAAATCCTGGTCGTCATTCCATCAACAACACAGGCTTGTGATAGGCTGCGAGCACAGGACCAAAGATGTTCTATTAAACAGGAGCGCTCTGCTGTTTTAAAATATTTACTGTTGCAACAATGACAATCTTCACAGGTTTTACCCCCCTTCATCGTTTATCAGTTATATATTTTAAAATCTTAAATAGATCTGATCCGCGGGCCAGGCTGATGTCATCTGCGGGCCGGAGTTGGCCTCTGGGCCGCCAGTTGAATAGGCGTGCCCTACGACCTTCAACCCAACAAGAATCCAGACACCCTAACCCTGAGACGTGAACGTGCATATTGTAGAGGTAGGGCTAAGTGGTAGGGGTACGGGGACTGAGGCTTCCTGTTTCAGAGGCAGATCCAATGCTGTGTTTCTTGGATGAATGTCTTCACATCATCACATAACTGCTGTGACATTTAAAAACCAACGAGCTGGAGGACAGAAATGACACTCACTAAAAACACAGATTTGTTGGAACCCAGTTAGAGCAACGAGCACACATCAACAAACCTCCAGTCAATTAACAGAAATAAAAAAAGCACTTTAGATTAAATGATAATGAGGGTGCAGCCTCTAACCTCTCCATCAGTCCACCTCCTCTCGCCTTAATCCCCGCACGCCTGTTTGTCACTTAACCGAACTCTCGCAGACTGACAGGCCGATATCTGAGTCTTTAAAACGAAACTACCAGCAAATTAATTTTTCATCCTTTCTTATCAGTGACTGATGGGCTGCCGGGTCCCTCCCCAAAAACCCCCCTGTGTCCCCGCGGGCAAACTCCTGCAGCCCCGGGAACCACGGGTTTTTTCATCCTAAACGGTGGTAAATGGCTCACCGCACAAATAATGCATAAACAGCTGTTTTGCCCAAGTAAGTTATCCTCTTAAAAGATTCAGAACCCTCTCTCTCTCTCTCTCTCTCTCTCTCTCTCTCTCTCTCTCTCTCTCTCTCTCTCTGAGTTAATTCATCAATTTCTTATGATAGCAACAGTTCTGCTCGGCGCGGGTGTTTAAGTACCAATTAGGGGGGGGGGGGAGGGGGCGGGTTCCCCTCGGCCCGTTCTGCCACACCTCTCCTCCTCCTCCTACAACGCTTCTCTCCTCTCTCTCTTCTCCTCTCTCTCTTCTCCTCCGTCCATTTTTTCTTGTCGCTTTTTATTCTCTCTCTCCCAATAATCCCCCAGCCGTGTCCCGTCCCCTCTCCGTCCACACCAAAATGTCCATAACTTCATGTCTATCAAATCTCTCCTCTCATCTCCAAGAAGTCCAAATTGGAAAGATTTCCTTGAGTCTATATTAACTTTTTAGTACTTTAAATTATTCATCCTGGATAATAAGTGATCAAAAGACAGAAAACATGCATCAATCAGGAGACGCTTCTTAGTGGGGGCGGCTGCAGCCTCAGACCAGCACAAACCAGGGACTTCATTTCAGTTTTTAAGTTGTTTTGAGCAGGTTTGGCTTCAGGACAGCTCGAACACTTTGAACTTTAACTTGTGCTTTAAGTTTTATTTGCACTGCTGGTGTCGAACAGATGGAGGATAACAGGTCTGGTCTTCTATATGAAAAGTCAACGTCTGTGTCCATGCATGCAAGTTTTCTTTTTTTTATGGTAGAGGATGAAGAGAACTGCTCTCTCCCCTGATGGCAGTTCTGGCACCATGATTAAGTAGTATAAGAGGGGCATGCCACCATCTTGGTTTCTGAAGTGCTGCCACTTGGCCTGGGAGTCGTCTTCAGGCTCAGACTCTTCCAGAGGGAGGGAGGGAGGGAGGGAGATGAAGCTGTTGTGTCTTGTGTCTCTCGAGTCTCTCAGATGTCACCGCCAACCGTGTCTGCTCGCAAGAAAACACTGCGGCCAACTAGAACAAACTCAGTCATATAACAAGAGTGTGTGAGGTTAACAAACAGAGAAGAAGAAGAAGAAGAAGAAGAAGAAGAAGAAGAAGAAGAAGAAGAAACCTCGTTCAAAATCCCCAAAACATTTATAAGTCGTTTATTTTTCAAACTCTGGCCTTTGCTCACTTTGACCTGGACGGATTTCGTTAATATTTCTCTTTTTGGGAGCCAAAAATCCGCTTGGTGGTTTCAGGGAGTTACAAGGTTCTGTAAATACAATGAAAAGAATTAACTACAGAAATGTATTGATATTAGAAAATTACATTTTTTATTTTTGAATACTTAAGTACAAACGATATATTTAATCATTTAAACTCTTTATATGTGATTTTTTGATCCAGCAGATGTCGCCCTTGAGCTCCAGCATGAAACCAAAACAACTCGCGCTGCATTGTTGTGTTAGCATGCTAATGCTAGCGATCTTTATTATGCTCGTATCTTCACACTGCATGTAAATTTACCTGAAATGAGCGTGATCTAGAAACACAGTTAAGCAGTGAGTACAGTATGTTATTCTTCTTTTCTCTAGTCCCTCAATTAAACAACTTTTATACACGAGGGGAGGAGTCAGACGGCCGTCCTGGCGATGTAAACAAACTGAAGATAGGACTCTGAAAACTCTGAAAGCATCACAGACAGTGGGACTCGGGTGTTACACCCATTGTAGACAGTCATGACTCACAGAGTTATTTTCAGAGGAGATACTTGATTTATATTTAAGTGTGAAAAATCACATAGAAAGACTTTAAGTGATTTAAGTGTAAACATACAGATCAAAAGTCAAAACAGCGCTAAATTTGGCCTAATTATAAAAGGTACAAGTGGTCAAATGAAGAGCTGCTTGGGAGCCCACAGAGCTTTTCTTGGTGAGATGAGCCAAACAGTCTGGCTCACTAAAAAAACAAAAACAGAATTCCCATTACTACTGGAGAGGAGAGTCTAAGAGAGGCAGGAAACGACAAGAGAGTGAGGGGACGACATGCAGGACCAGAACCCACTCCAGCTTCAACGAGGTCCACAGCCTCTGCGCATGGGGCGCAAGACACACCCGCTAGGCCATCTGGTCCCCCCGATATGTTCATTCCTTAGAGCATGTGAGATTTTGTTTTCCACCTGACTGGTAAAGATCACAATGTCTGAATGGTTTCTGAATGGTTTTAGTCACACGTTTAATTTAACTCTGCAGCCAACAGACTAAACGATGGTTGGAACTTTCTCGCTGTGTCCTTTTCTAAAAACTTGCACGTCTTCTGACATTAAATATTTAGGTTATTATACAATATTCCATTGTAGCATTGAGTCTTGTCACCCTGTATGACTTTTTTCTTTCCCAAGTCTGGCAGGACGGTTTTCATTTCCCTCAAACAATCCTTCTTTATTCTTTTCTTTCTTGCTTTCATAATTAAATTAAATATTAACAACAATGGTGTGATCTCAGCTGCTAATTTGCGGGGTGGTGGCCTCCGTGTTTTGTTGTTTTTCCCAAAACCGTCTTCACAAAAAAAAAAAAACCTGCACGGACCCGATTCCCTCCTGCCGTCTCTTCTTCTTCTTCTTTTTCTTCTTCTCCCCTTGTAGGAGACGTTCTACTTTCCCCTCGCTGACATGAAGTTAAGAGAGATCTCGCCTCCAATCAAATTTCGCCCGTTTTCATCACAGCAAGCCTGCGAGTCGGAGCCCAGGGAAAAGGAATCCCAGAATATATAAAAACCTCATCTTTGAAACTTGTCCCCAGATTCTGCTTGAGTCTTTCAAGCGCGCCATCTAGATTCATTTACTTCCTCTTTCATGTTAGAAATGTGGTTTCATCATGGCAATTAGCTCGTCCGTGTCCCCACCAATTATTCCATTACATTAATGACTCTTCCACCAGAACAAGGCCTCTAATTGATTTCATCTGTGCAGCCGGGGCCTCCTTGTTCTGCCGCTCGTGTGTCCTTACACCTCATTTAAAGGCCTTTTCTACCATCTTGCCCTCATTAGCGCTTCAGTGAGGAGTGTGTGTGTGTGTGTGTGTGTGTGTGTGTGTGTGTGTGTGTGTGGGGAGTACTTGTCAGGCACACACACACACACACACACACACACACACACACACACACACACACAGAGAGACAGGGTTAATCAAAATCCAAGCTGTGTAAAGTAATTTGTCAAACATTGCCTTTAATGGGATGCACGGAGGGGATCTGTGACACAAACGAGCGTTTGTTCCTCCCTTTGTTGTTCCCTCTGTTTCCCCTTTTTTAAAGCCCACCACCACTGTGCGCCCACCCCGAGCCCATCATCTTTCACTTTTTTTCCCCTCCTTTTTTTTCCTTCAAATGTGGAAAGAAAAAAATCCATCCTCCCAAAAAAAGAGAGAACAGAATGAAAGTAAAGCGTTAAAGGAGTGGAAAGACGAGCGGTTGGGTTGAAAAAAAAAGGCGAGGAGTTGGGTGGGTTGTTGGAGGTGGTGGAGGGGTTAAATAAATCATTCATTAGGTCCACAGAGAAAGGGAGCGAGGGGAGAAGGAGAGAGAGAGAGAGTGTAGGAGAGACAGAGGAGGAGGAAGAGGAGGTTGTTCAAAGGGAAACGCCGTTGATTTTTCTGGCCCATCCACAGAAGCAGGAGGTCGGTCGCGGGGAGCCCAGGGGAGCCCAGGCCCGTCTCCAGTGGAGAGACCGGTGTTCGGGTTGGTATAGACCCCCCCCCCTCCCCCCGTGTGCCCCCAGGCTGATAGGGTCGGCATCCAGATCTCTCTAATGAAGCCCCTGGCCTCTTCGCTGCGGGCTGTGCTGAGAACGCTGCAAAAAAAAAAAAAAAAACAAGTTGCTGAGAAGAGATTTCCATCAGCTTAAACTGAGTCCATCACTTCATCACTTTCTACATGTCTTTTTTTTCCAACACAGTGAACCCTTTCGGCTACAAGATAAATGAAGATGAGGTTGAAACTTGTGACCGGTCGTCATTCATCACAGACGCTGTGTGAGCTCAACAACACCTCGCTTTTTAAAAACCTTTTTAGAGGTGTTTAAAGATCTGTTCAGGGCTTCACTTAAACTCAGAAGCATGTGGACTCATAGATGTGAAGAGACATGTTTCTAATAGATAAATCTATTTCAATTAGACTAATCGCCCCTGAATGTTTGCCACACATGAGGCTTCCTTCTGAGACGATGTGGACGGATGTGCAAAAACTGGAATGGCTGTTTAAGCTTCTTAAATCTTGGAAAAGAAGACGAGATATTCTGTGTGATTCAGGTTTGTCTTGCTTTTATTTTCTCTGTTTGTTCCATGAGGATGAGTAGACCGACTTTGCACTCTGATCCTGAACGTTTTAATTCATGGTGTCATGTCAGCTCATGCGTTATGGGCATATAAAGTTAAAAACTTCAAACGTCAAACTTCTGAGACTGCTCCCCCCTGGATATGTTCCCTTAAATTCAACTCATCTTGACAAGCTCCATGGACATACCAACAATGTAGGGAGCATTGTGATGTTACAATATGAAACAACAAATATGAGAGGTCTGTCCCACCCCCTCTGCATCTCAAACATGCTTAATCCTGAAATTCAGCTTGGTGCTGGAGTGCAATCGAAAGGCAAGCGATGGGTCATACAACATAACATATTCAACCAGAACTCATTTCATGTCCTCCAATAAAATGCACAAAAATACGGTCCCAATAAAACCCATTCAGACTGGATTTTAAGGCTAAGGGTCTGTTTGGCTCCACGACCTGTAAACCAGGACGCAACAGACTGATGGACAGGTATGTTGTCGACCACATGCTTCATATCAACGGTTGAGTATGAAGCCTTCAGAGGTCTAAGATTTAAGATTAAGATTTACTTTTATAGATCCCCACAAGGGGAAATTTCTGTTTTTACACTCTGTAAGTCATGAACACACACAGGCTGAAGTAAACACACACATGCAGAAACAGGATCCTATGAACATGCACTAATGGAGAGAAGCCAGAGTGACGGGGCGGCCCACGGCGGGCGCTCCTGAGCTGATGGTGGGGAGGGGGTTTGGTGCCTTGCTCAGGGGCGCCTCAGCAGTGCTCAGGAAGTGATCTGGCACCTCTCCAGCTACCAGACCAACTTCCATGCTTGGTCCGCACCGGGACTTGAGCTGGCAACCTTCCGGTTCCCAACCCAAGTCCCTACAGACTGAGCTACTGCCGCCCCGCTAATTAGCATAATCCTTCATACTAAAAATGGCTACAATGATGTGTGAAATGTGCGAGTTGCTTCCTCTCACACAGAAGCAGCAACACTAAATAATGTGACATCAATATTAAAAATATAAAAACACACAGCTTGGTGTTCACGTCCCTCTCTGGATTCCACCCTCACTTTTTGCAGCGTCTGAATCCTCGTCTTCACCTTCATCTCTTCATCGTGCTCTCCAACGCTTCGCTCTCCTTTTCCACCGAGTTCCTCTAAGGAGCTGAACACACACTCTGAGAAAGGCCAATGCTTTGGCGCCCTCACACACACACACACACACACACACACACACACACACCCTAGTGAAACCTCTGTCTTTGATTTCTGCATTCCTAAGCAACCCACCACCATCGAGGATCCACCACCCGGTTTATGCTAATAGCATTCCCTCATTATTATCAGTTCATCATTAATCCCACTAAGACGACAATTAATCACAACATGAGATCATGGGGGGGGGGGGGGGTCTCTGAACACACAGGTTATTTTACACATTTTAAAGGTGCACTATGTAGACTTGGTGGTGAAATTTTAAAGTTGGAGAAGTGAAATAATTCTATGCTACATTTTCTGAACTGTCTCCCTGAACATCGTTTAGAGATTAAAAGTTGCAGGCCCACCACTATTCTGATTCCTGTGTAATCAGCCTAAATGGCATTTTTCCGCCCCGCCCCCTGGTGGACACTTTGTGTATTGCTTGTGTTTTCTTAAAGTCCCTGTAAAGTAAAATCAGCAATATGTCTCCAAGCACGCTAAATATGTTGCAAGAAGAAAGCTTTGAACATGTGAAAAGACTGAGAACTTGACTGATTTCTCAAGTTTCAGTTCTAGGTTTTAATGGGCGGAGCTAAGTCATTATCACCCTCAGGTTTAGTTTCATTTGCACAAAGAGCAGACTACAGTGTGCATGCACTTCAGTTATCTCCTTGGAGTTGATATGTCCTTTTACAGAAACGAACGACCATCACTGAAGCCACTTTGTCCAAGAAAACAGTTTTATTGGAGTGTTTGTTCGCTCTCTGTCTGGCCTTGCTCAGAAACGCAATCGTGAGGACAGAATAGTAAAAGGGGTGAAGACAGTGGAATCCTAATCCATCCATAGCTCTTCAACATTCACATCATGGAGCAACAAAACGAGACCGACAAGACACAGAACACATATGAGACCAGGTCCCAAGATCATCTGGAAGATCCAGTAGGTCTTCATCCAGTGCAGCAGAAATAAAGCAAGAGCTAAAGCCGAGGCAGCTTGTATTCAGGTCTCCTACAGTCGACCAATGGGCCGCAGGTTCAACTCCCTGTCCGACCCTTTGATGCAAATCATTCTTAAAACTCATTTATTCAGTCTGGCTTTTATATAGTGCTTTATATAAATTCAAATCTTAACATTATTGTTTTGTCTTTTTTATCCCACTACAATTTTAAATATTCTTCTCCGATGTATTCATTTTAATATCTTGTTGCTTTTATGTGTTGTATTTTATTTTTTAATTTTATATATATATTTTTTAATTCTTATTGGTGCATTAGTCTCTCAATGATTTTATAAACTTCTTTTTCATCAATAATTTTTCTGCACTCTTGTAAAGCACTTTGAACTGCAATTAAATTTGTCTGAAAGGTGCTGTATAAATAAAGTTTGATTGATTGATATCGACCCCGCTCTTTCCCACATGTCCCGTCTGTCTTCAGCTGTCCTATCAATAACAATAATAAATAATAATATAAACTTTAAATAAGAATCCCCATGTTTGTGATGTGAAGAAGTTTCTGATTATTTTTGTTTAAACATGAAAAAAATAAATCTGCACACATAGATTGGAAACGCGTTTACTCGTTTATTTCTCATTCTTGTAAAGAATCAAAAAACTGAAGCACAAAAAGTTCTTCCAGATCCATGTGTGTGTGTGAGTCCTTTTCCACGCTGCAGCTCGGTGCTGCAGGCGGTCTATTAATGGAACCATGGCATTGATAAAATCCATTGACTGACTTCAGTTAATATGCTATTGCATCAACATTGCCGTAGTTAACAAGGGAGGGTGATGCACTCCTGCAGGCAATACTCTTCAAAATCTTCCCTCTCTCATCGCTTTTTTCCACATCTTCTTTTTTCAGACTTTTCCCCTTATTGTAATTCCACAAATGTTCGGATATCCCCGGGACAGAAAATCTAAGAAACCTCTGATAGTGATTTTTCAAGCTATTTCCTCGTAGGGTTTTCAGCTCTGCCTCGCTCTTCTTCTTCTTCTTCTTCCACATAAATCACTTCAGGGAGGCAGTCGATCTCCGCGGCGACTAACTAGATTAGCAGCCAAATTAAAAGTTGATTATTCCCTGGATAACCCGTGGAAATATATTTACCCAGCGCCATTTAACTTTTAAAACCAGCCGCTGCTCGTGAACTCTCAGGCTCGTTAGCGCAATAGCTTAAGGCCGAGTCTACAAGGACCGTAAGTGTGCACATGTAAGAGTGTTACTGAATGTGTGTGTGTGTGTGTGTGTGTGTGTGTGTGTGTGTTTGTGTGTGCATGCTCTCACACACACGGGGAAATGAACCAGAGCTAATTAATCTAATCCAAACACTTTGAAAGTCCTTCTGATGAGGCTAATTATGTCTGTGTCTCATCATTAGCGCTGCTAAGGCCTCCTCGCTGAAAGAGGACATTTTGAGATATAACATCATAGCAGCCAATCAGGCGACATGTTACTGAGGGTTTCTTTATGTGCATTAAACTGTCAGACTGTTGTTGGTTTGTGTCATGTTCAAAATGTTCTTTAAAAGAAAAATGACGTCTAGAGTTACACTATCTTGTGTTATTTCCAAAGATGTATTATACCATTACAGTTTATCAGTTTGAAGTGTTGTAGTACCCGGAATCAGTCTCTTGACTCGATTGATTCTAGATCCCTAAATGTCTTGGTCTTGACTCGGTCTAGATCCTGAAATGTCTTGGTCTTGACTCGGTCTAGATCCTGAAATGTCTTGGTCTTGACTCGGTCTTGACCCCTAAATGTCTTGGTCTTGACTCGGTCTAGATCCCTGAATGTCTTGGTCTTGACTGGGTCTAGATCCTTAAATGTCTCGGTCTTGACTCGGTCTAGATCCTGAAATGTCTTGGTCTTGACTCGGTCTAGATCCCTAAATGTCTCGGTCTTGACTCGGTCTTGATCCCTAAATGTCTTGGTCTTGACTCGGTCTTGATCCCTAAATGTCTTGGTCTTGACTCGGTCTAGATCCTGAAATGTCTTGGTCTTGACTCGGTCTAGATCCCTAAATGTCTCGGTCTTGACTCGGTCTTGATCCCTAAATGTCTTGGTCTTGACTCGGTCTTGACCCCTAAATGTCTTGGTCTTGACTCGGTCTTGACCCCTGAATGTCTTGGTCTTGACTCGGTCTAGATCCCTGAATGTCTTGGTCTCTGAGCACTCTGGTCTCAGGTGGGTCTTGGTCTCGGTTAGTGTGGTCTGGACTAAAGGATCTAAGGCTCCATGACTGAACCGTCGTCAGTGAATATTTGTATCTCTGTGTGGGCCTCAGCGTCGCAGCAAAGACGGATTCTTCCATCATCTCGACATGTTCAGCGCGTCTCTTAACAAACTAATCAGCATCGATCTGATCCGATACCCCCCCCCCCCCCCCCCTCTTTCCTCTGTGTTTAAATGTGATGTGAGCATGTACAGTAGAGTGCACTGAGTGGACACCGGGCCGGCGTGGGGCCCCTCCATTCATAATTCACCAGCTGGAAGAGTACTGTAAAGAGAGAGAGAGAGAGGCAGAGTCCATTAATGGAGTAATCCGGTCCTGAGTGGTGGGGGAGTCAG
>NW_026870354.1:32500-35000 GCF_963584025.1 Labrus mixtus
TACTGAATTAACTCCAACAGTATGAGCACATAAATCAAGATCTTTAAAGGGGACATATGATCCCCCTCCTCCACCTTTTCAAACAGTCCCCTCCTCCACCTTTTCAAACAGTCCCCCAAAATATAACATGAATCAAGCACCAGAGGAGGTTTGTGACCCTGTATAAACCAGCTCTCTCAGAACGCTCTGTTTTGGTGTGTGTGTCTCTTTAAATGTAATGACCCCCCCCCCCCCCCCCTCCTGAGTTTTCCCAGTAGACATCACTCCTCTGTAGAGAGAATAAAAATGGCGGACCTGCTCAAAAGTTTTGTTCTAGCCTGGAGGTGGAGTCCATGGGTGGAGATATCAGGGGAGGGGAGGAGATTTGTTTTACCAGAATCCCACTGTGACATCACAAGGAGAGCACATTTGAAACAGAGCATTTTTCTCTGTGTTGTAAGACTTATGCAGACCACAAACAAAGGACTGGATGGGTTTATTTTACATGTTGTGGGTCAGTAGACTCTCAGGTTACCCAGATAAATGTTCACAAATACTGTAGAAGAGGATTTTTAATAACATGTCCCCTTTAAATTATTCAGTCATGCGGAGTGAGCTGACATTTCACCACATATTTTATACAATCGCACAGTGAACGTCTGGCTTTGCATGAAGAATTCTCCCTCTTGCATCTAGTTTTTGGTCTCAACACTCTTCGTCAAAGCTCCATAGTTGCTAAATGTTAGATCATGTTCTCCAGCTCGTCTCTGCCTGTGTTTGTGTAGTGCAGGTTGCAGGTTTCAGGTTTTGTAGTTTTTTCTGTTAAAAACAGTTTCCAGAGAGTTTCCAGAGAGTGCTGAATGTGAAGCACAACAAAGTCTTTGTTGCCTTCAAATAATTGGATGGTTTCCGCTGCAGTGGGATGACTTTCCCCCTGATGCTCGCTCATTCATTTTTGTGTCTTACCAAGTATTTCCAAGATTCACTTTTCCTAAAAAAGCCAGACAGGAAGTGTTGTCCTGCGTCCCACAGAGACGTTTAAAACCTCTCTTTGTATGAGCATCCTAACTCTCCTGAGCTGGTTTAACCGGAGGAGTCCCACTCCAGAGGCGACTGCTCTCTAATTCATGCTCTCTGCTGCTGATCACCTAAATGTTTTAAGAAATGACAGGAGTGAAAGTGTTATTAATTCATTCAGCTTTTAAGGCTTTTTGGGGTGGGTTTCTTCTCCACTTCCACCGGGGGGCTGGGTGTGGGTGTTTTCTCGGTTGTGGTTTAGTCCTGGAGGAGTGTTTTATAAATAAATATTATATTTTCCTTCACACCTCCACTGCCCAGAGGAGGGTGAGTTATCCTGGCAGCAGGGCCTTTCAGCGTTTATCCCGCCTCGAGCTCACTCAGTCTGCAGAACGATGAAGGAGGCTGGAGCAGCGCAGGACGGACGGGAAGGAGAGAAGGAGGTTTATGAATGTGTTAAGTGTGAAATCTACATGTTTACTTTTTCAAAAAGTAAGATGCTCATGAAGCGATCCTTCTGAGAGGGATGATGTCAGACATGACTCCTCTGACACATTTCCAAGAATCAAAGAGAAACACTCCTTTAAAGACGATGCAAAGTGAGGAGACAAGAGTTGGAAAGAAGGGAGAAAAATGGCAGACTGTAGTTACACAAGCATTTACACAAGCATCCCATTGGTTTGCATAAAAGTCAGCGGGCGGAGCCAAAGAACCATGCAGTCTGGAAGTGATGTCTGCAACGGTTGCTGTCAATAAATTATTTAAGGCAGAATTTAATTTTCTCAGCTGCAAATTTCAGTCACATTAACGCTCCCCCTAGTCGAGTTATTTGCTAAAATATGTCAAATTACAGAAAATGGCGCATGTTGTTTTTGCACAGGTTGTTTTATTGGAGGTGCCTTGTTACCTTTAAATGAGAGAACATTGCTTCTTAACGTTTAGCCTGCCTTCAAAAAGAAATCATAAAATCAACCAGAAGCTCTGAAAATGATCCAGCCTGTGCTGCACAAAAAGAAAAAGGGAAATGCTTAAATAACCTTCAGAGTGGCGAGAACGAGGAGAGGAGAAACTGACAGAAATAACAGAGAGAGGAAGTGAGACGGAATGAGTCACAGCGAACAAGAGAGAGATAAAAGTGCAGAGACTGAGGGAGAGGCCACACCTGGCAGAGGGTCAGCAAAGCACTCTGCACCCATAACCAGGTTAATGGGTGGGGTGGGGGGGCGGCAGGGTGAGATGGGATTGGTAGTGGAGGGGGGGAAGAAGGAGGGGAAGGTTGTTTTAGTGAAGCTTAAGAGTAAAAGTAAGACGGACGGACGGACGGGGGGGGGGGGGACGGGGGGGGGGGATAAATGGGAAGAGGAGGAAGGTTGTATTTTTTTCTGGCATCGCTCTCTTCTCCCTGGATCTCGTCCCCCTCTACTCTTCATCGCCCCCCTCCTCCTCCTCCTCCTCGCCTGTTTTAATCTGACTAAATAGGATAACCTGCTCTTCATAAAAAATG
>NW_026870355.1:57500-60000 GCF_963584025.1 Labrus mixtus
TGTGTGTACTGTCTGTGTGTGTGTGTGTGTGTGTGTGTGTACTGTGTGTGTGTACTGTGTGTGTGTACTGTGTGTGTGTACTGTGTGTGTCTCTGTGTGTGTGTGTGTGTTTGGTGTGTTTATGTGTTTGTTGTGTGTGTCTCTCTGTGTGTGTGTGTTTGGTGTGTGTATGTGTTTGTTGTGTGTGTCTCTGTGTGTGTGTGTGTGTGTGTGTGTGTTTGGTGTGTGTATGTGTGTTTGGTGTGTGTGTGTGTGTGTGTGTGTGTGTGTGTTGTGTGTCTCTTTGTGTGTGTGTGTGTGTGTGTGTGTTTGGTGTCTGTATGTGTGTTTAGTGTGTGTGTGTGTGTGTGTGTGTTCTGTGTGTGTGTGTACTGTGTGTGTGTACTGTGTGTGTGTGTACTGTGTGTTTGTGTGTGTACTGTGTTTGTGTACTGTGTGTGTGTACTGTGTTTGTGTGTGTGTACTGTGTGTGTGTGTGTACTGTGTGTGTGTGTACTGTGTGTGTGTGTGTGTGTGTGTGTGTGTGTGTGTGTGTGTCTCTTTGTGTGTGTGTGTGTGTGTGTGTGTTTGGTGTGTGTATGTGTGTTTGGTGTGTGTGTGTGTGTGTCTGTGTGTGTGTGTACTGTGTTTTTGTACTGTGTGTGTGTGTGTACTGTTTGTGTGTGTGTGTGTACTGTGTGTGTGTACTGTGTTTGTGTGTGTGTACTGTGTGTGTGTACTGTGTGTGTGTACTGTGTGTGTGCACTGTGTGTGTGTGTGTACTGTGTGTGTGTGTTTGTACTATGTGTATGTGTGTGTACCGTGTGTGTTAGTACTGTGTGTGTGTACTGTGTGTGTGTGTGTGTGTGTGTGTGTACTGTGTGTGTGCACTGTGTTTGTGTACTGTGTGTGTGTGTGTGTGTACTGCGTGTGTGTGTACTGTTTGTGTGTATAATGTGTGTGTGTACTGTGTGTGTGTGTACTGTGTGTGTGTGTACTGTGTGTGTGTGTACTGTGTGTGTACTGTGTGTGTGTGTGTGTACTGTGTGTGTCTGTGTGTACTGTGTGTGTGTACTGTGTGTGTGTGTGTGTGTGTACTGTGTGTGTGTGTGTGTGTGTGTACTGTGTGTGTGTTTGTGTGTGTGTGTACTGTGTGTGTGTGTGTACTGTGTATGTGTGTACTGTGTGTGTGTACTGTGTGTGTGTACTGTGTGTGTGTACTGTGTGTGTCTCTGTGTGTGTGTGTGTGTTTGGTGTGTTTATGTGTTTGTTGTGTGTGTCTCTCTGTGTGTGTGTGTTTGGTGTGTGTATGTGTTTGTTGTGTGTGTCTCTGTGTGTATGTGTGTGTGTGTGTGTGTGTGTGTGTGTGTTTGGTGTGTGTATGTGTGTTTGGTGTGTGTGTGTGTGTGTGTGTGTGTGTTGTGTGTCTCTTTGTGTGTGTGTGTGTGTGTGTGTGTTTGGTGTCTGTATGTGTGTTTAGTGTGTGTGTGTGTGTGTGTGTGTGTGTTCTGTGTGTGTGTGTACTGTGTGTGTGTACTGTGTGTGTGTGTACTGTGTGTTTGTGTGTGTACTGTGTTTGTGTACTGTGTGTGTGTACTGTGTTTGTGTGTGTGTACTGTGTGTGTGTGTGTACTGTGTGTGTGTGTACTGTGTGTGTGTGTGTGTGTGTGAGTGTGTGTGTGTGTGTCTCTTTGTGTGTGTGTGTGTGTGTGTGTTTGGTGTGTGTATGTGTGTTTGGTGTGTGTGTGTGTGTTCTGTGTGTGTGTGTACTGTGTTTTTGTACTGTGTGTGTGTGTGTACTGTTTGTGTGTGTGTGTGTACTGTGTGTGTGTACTGTGTTTGTGTGTGTGTACTGTGTGTGTGTACTGTGTGTGTGTACTGTGTGTGTGTGCACTGTGTGTGTGTGTACTGTGTGTGTGTGTTTGTACTATGTGTATGTGTGTGTACCGTGTGTGTTTGTACTGTGTGTGTGTACTGTGTGTGTGTGTGTGTGTGTGTGTGTACTGTGTGTGTGCACTGTGTTTGTGTACTGTGTGTGTGTGTGTGTGTACTGCGTGTGTGTGTACAGTTTGTGTGTGTAATGTGTGTGTGTACTGTGTGTGTGTGTGTACTGTGTGTGTGTGTACTGTGTGTGTGTGTGTGTGTACTGTGTGTGTACTGTGTGTGTGTGTGTGTACTGTGTGTGTCTGTGTGTACTGTGTGTGTGTACTGTGTGTGTGTGTGTGTGTGTGTACTGTGTGTGTGTGTGTGTGTGTGTGTACTGTGTGTGTGTGTGTGTGTGTGTGTACTGTGTGTGTGTGTGTGTGTACTGTGTGTGTGTGTACTGTGTGTGTGTACTGTGTGTGTGTGTGTGTACGGTGTGTGTGTGTAGTGTTTGTGTGTGTACTGTGTGTGTGTACTGTGTGTGTGTGTACAGTGTGTGTTTGTACTGTGTGTGTGTGTGTGTGTGTACTGTGTGTGTACTGTGTGTGTGTGTGTACTGTGTGTGTCTGTGTGTACTGTGTGTGTGTGTGTGTGTGTA
>NW_026870355.1:85000-87500 GCF_963584025.1 Labrus mixtus
TGTGTACTGTGTGTGTGTGTACTGTGTGTGTGTGTGTGTGTGTGTGTGTGTGTGTGTGTGTGTCTCTTTGTGTGTGTGTGTGTGTGTGTGTGTTTGGTGTGTGTATGTGTGTTTGGTGTGTGTGTGTGTGTGTCTGTGTGTGTGTGTACTGTGTTTTTGTACTGTGTGTGTGTGTGTACTGTTTGTGTGTGTGTGTGTACTGTGTGTGTGTACTGTGTTTGTGTGTGTGTACTGTGTGTGTGTACTGTGTGTGTGTACTGTGTGTGTGCACTGTGTGTGTGTGTGTACTGTGTGTGTGTGTTTGTACTATGTGTATGTGTGTGTACCGTGTGTGTTAGTACTGTGTGTGTGTACTGTGTGTGTGTGTGTGTGTGTGTGTGTACTGTGTGTGTGCACTGTGTTTGTGTACTGTGTGTGTGTGTGTGTGTACTGCGTGTGTGTGTACTGTTTGTGTGTATAATGTGTGTGTGTACTGTGTGTGTGTGTACTGTGTGTGTGTGTACTGTGTGTGTGTGTACTGTGTGTGTACTGTGTGTGTGTGTGTGTACTGTGTGTGTCTGTGTGTACTGTGTGTGTGTACTGTGTGTGTGTGTGTGTGTGTACTGTGTGTGTGTGTGTGTGTGTGTACTGTGTGTGTGTTTGTGTGTGTGTGTACTGTGTGTGTGTGTGTACTGTGTATGTGTGTACTGTGTGTGTGTACTGTGTGTGTGTACTGTGTGTGTGTACTGTGTGTGTCTCTGTGTGTGTGTGTGTGTTTGGTGTGTTTATGTGTTTGTTGTGTGTGTCTCTCTGTGTGTGTGTGTTTGGTGTGTGTATGTGTTTGTTGTGTGTGTCTCTGTGTGTATGTGTGTGTGTGTGTGTGTGTGTGTGTGTGTTTGGTGTGTGTATGTGTGTTTGGTGTGTGTGTGTGTGTGTGTGTGTGTGTTGTGTGTCTCTTTGTGTGTGTGTGTGTGTGTGTGTGTTTGGTGTCTGTATGTGTGTTTAGTGTGTGTGTGTGTGTGTGTGTGTGTGTTCTGTGTGTGTGTGTACTGTGTGTGTGTACTGTGTGTGTGTGTACTGTGTGTTTGTGTGTGTACTGTGTTTGTGTACTGTGTGTGTGTACTGTGTTTGTGTGTGTGTACTGTGTGTGTGTGTGTACTGTGTGTGTGTGTACTGTGTGTGTGTGTGTGTGTGTGAGTGTGTGTGTGTGTGTCTCTTTGTGTGTGTGTGTGTGTGTGTGTTTGGTGTGTGTATGTGTGTTTGGTGTGTGTGTGTGTGTTCTGTGTGTGTGTGTACTGTGTTTTTGTACTGTGTGTGTGTGTGTACTGTTTGTGTGTGTGTGTGTACTGTGTGTGTGTACTGTGTTTGTGTGTGTGTACTGTGTGTGTGTACTGTGTGTGTGTACTGTGTGTGTGTGCACTGTGTGTGTGTGTACTGTGTGTGTGTGTTTGTACTATGTGTATGTGTGTGTACCGTGTGTGTTTGTACTGTGTGTGTGTACTGTGTGTGTGTGTGTGTGTGTGTGTGTACTGTGTGTGTGCACTGTGTTTGTGTACTGTGTGTGTGTGTGTGTGTACTGCGTGTGTGTGTACAGTTTGTGTGTGTAATGTGTGTGTGTACTGTGTGTGTGTGTGTACTGTGTGTGTGTGTACTGTGTGTGTGTGTGTGTGTACTGTGTGTGTACTGTGTGTGTGTGTGTGTACTGTGTGTGTCTGTGTGTACTGTGTGTGTGTACTGTGTGTGTGTGTGTGTGTGTGTACTGTGTGTGTGTGTGTGTGTGTGTGTACTGTGTGTGTGTGTGTGTGTGTGTGTACTGTGTGTGTGTGTGTGTGTACTGTGTGTGTGTGTACTGTGTGTGTGTACTGTGTGTGTGTGTGTGTACGGTGTGTGTGTGTAGTGTTTGTGTGTGTACTGTGTGTGTGTACTGTGTGTGTGTGTACAGTGTGTGTTTGTACTGTGTGTGTGTGTGTGTGTGTACTGTGTGTGTACTGTGTGTGTGTGTGTACTGTGTGTGTCTGTGTGTACTGTGTGTGTGTGTGTGTGTGTACTGTGTGTGTGTGTACTGTGTGTGTGTACTGTGTGTGTGTGTGTACTGTGTGTGTGTGTGTACTGTGTGTGTGTGAAACAGACGAATGTTTGGCTCCGCCTCCTTCCTTTCTATTAACAGTTTCATAATCAAGTTTGTCCAGCAGAGGGCGCTCTCACTCCATACTGCAGAATCCCCTCAGCTCTGTGTGTGTACTGTGTGTGTGTGTGTGTGTGTGTGTGTGTGTGTGTGTGTGTACTGTGTGTGTGTGTACTGTGTGTGTGTGTACTGTGTGTGTGTACTGTGTGTGTGTGTACTGTGTGTGTGTGTACTGTGTCTGTGTGTGTGTGTACTGTGTGTCTGTGTGTGTGTGTGTGTGTGTGTACTGTGTGTGTGTGTACTGTGTGTGTGTGTGTGTGTGTACTGTGTGTGTGTGTGTGTGTGTACTGTGTGTGTGTGTACTGTTTGTGTGTACTGTGTGTGTGTGTACTGTGT
>NW_026870355.1:127500-132500 GCF_963584025.1 Labrus mixtus
TGTGTGTTCTGTGTGTGTGTACTGTGTGTGTGTACTGTTTGTGTGTGTACTGTGTGTGTGTACTGTGTTTGTGTGTGTGTACTGTGTGTGTGTGTACTGTGTGTGTGTGTACTGTGTGTGTGTGTGTGTGTGTCTGTGTGTGTGTGTGTGTGTCTCTTTGTGTGTGTGTGTGTGTGTGTGTTTGGTGTGTGTATGTGTGTTTGGTGTGTGTGTTTGTGTGTGTTCTGTGTGTGTGTACTGTGTGTGTGTACTGTGTGTGTGTGTGTGTACTGTGTGTGTGTGTGTGTGTGTGTGTGTGTGTGTGTGTGTGTGTGTGTACTGTGTGTGTGTGTACTGTGTGTGTGTACTGTGTGTGTGTGTACTGTGTGTGTGTGTGTGTACTGTTTGTGTGTGAAATAGACGAGTGTTTGGCTCCGCCTCCTTCCTTTCAATTAACAGTTTCATAATCAAGTTTGTCCAGCAGAGGGCACTCTCACTCCATACTGCAGAATCCCCTCAGCTCTGTGTGTGTGTGTTTGTGTCCTGTGTGTGTGTGTGTGTGTGTGTGTGTGTGTGTGTGTGTGTGTGTGTGTGTGTGTGTGTGTGTGTGTGTGTGTGTGTGTGTGTGTGTGTACTGTGTGTGTGTGTACTGTGTGAAACAGACGAGTGTTTGGCTCCGCCTCCTTCCTTTCTATTAACAGTTTCATAATCAAGTTTGTCCAGCAGAGGGCGCTCTCACTCCATACTGCAGAATCCCCTCAGCTCTGTTTGTGTGTGTGTGTGTGTGTGTGTGTGTGTGTGTGTGTGTGTGTGTACTGTGTGTGTGTGTGTGTACTGTGTGTATGTGTGTGTGTGTGTGTGTGTGTGTACTGTGTGTGTGTGTGTGTACTGTGTGTGTTAGTACTGTGTGTGTGTGTGTACTGTGTGTGTGTGTGTGTACTGTGTGTGTGTGAAACAGACGAGTGTTTGGCTCCGCCTCCTTCCTTTCTATTAACAGTTTCATAATCAAGTTTGTCCAGCAGAGGGCACTCTCACTCCATACTGCAGAATCCCCTCAGCTCTGTGTGTGTGTTCTGTGTGTGTGTGTGTGTGTGTGTGTGTGTGTGTGTGTGTGTGTGTGTGTGTGTGTGTGTATGTGTGTGTGTGTGTGTACTGTGTTTGTACTGTGTGTGTGTGAAACAGATGAGTGTTTGGCTCCGCCTCCTTCCTTTCTATTAACAGTTTCATAATCAAGTTTTTCCAGCAGAGGGCGCTCTCACTCCATACTGCAGATTCCCCTCAGCTCTGTGTGTGTGTGTTTGTGTTCTGTGTGTGTGTTTGTGTTCTTGTGTGTGTGTGTGTGTGTGTGTGTGTGTGTGTGTACTGTGTGTGTGTGAAACAGACGAGTGTTTGGCTCCGCCTCCTTCCTTTCTATTAACAGTTTCATAATCAAGTTTGTCCAGCAGAGGGCGCTCTCACTCCATACTGCAGAATCCCCTCAGCTCTATGTGTGTGTGTGTGTGTGTGTGTGTGTGTGTGTGTGTGTGTGTACTGTGTGTGTGTACTGTGTGTGTGTACTGTGTGTGTGGTACTGTGTGTGTGGTTCGGGTATACTGTGTGTGTGTGTGTACTGTGTGTGTGTGTGTGTATTGTGTGTGTGTGTACTGTCTGTGTGTACTGTCTGTGTGTGTACTGTGTGTGTGTGTGTGTGTGTACTGTCTGTGTGTGTGTGTGTGTGTGTGTGTGTGTGTGTGTGTGTGTGTGTGTGTGTGTGTACTGTGTGTGTGTACTGTGTGTGTGTAATGTGTGTGTGTACTGTGTGTGTCTCTGTGTGTGTGTGTGTGTGTTTGGTGTGTGTATGTGTTTGTTGTGTGTGTCTCTGTGTGTGTGTGTGTGTGTGTGTGTGTGTACTGTGTGTGTGTGTGTGTACTGTGTGTGTGTGTGTGTGTGTATGTGTACTGTGTGTGTGTGTGTGTACTGTGTGTGTGTGTACTGTGTGTGTGTACTGTGTGTGTGTGTGTACTGTGTGTGTGTGTGTGTACTGTGTGTGTGTGAAACAGACGAGTGTTTGGCTCCGCCTCCTTCCTTTCTATTAACAGTTTCATAATCAAGTTTGTCCAGCAGAGGGCGCTCTCACTCCATACTGCAGAATCCCCTCAGCTCTGTGTGTGTGTGTGTGTGTTCTGTGTGTGTGTGTGTGTGTATGTGTGTGTGTGTGTGTGTGTGTGTGTGTGTGTGTACTGTGTTTGTACTGTGTGTGTGTGAAACAGATGAGTGTTTGGCTCCGCCTCCTTCCTTTCGATTAACAGTTTCATAATCAAGTTTGTCCAGCAGAGGGCGCTCTCACTCCATACTGCAGAATCCCCTCAGCTCTGTGTGTGTGTGTTTGTGTTCTGTGTGTGTGTTTGTGTTCTGTGTGTGTGTGTGTGTGTGTGTGTGTGTGTGTACTGTTTGTGTGTGAAACAGACAAGTGTTTGGCTCCGCCTCCTTCCTTTCTATTAACAGTTTCATAATCAAGTTTGTCCAGCAGAGGGCGCTCTCACTCCATACTGCAGAATCCCCTCAGCTCTGTGTGTGTGTGTGTGTGTGTGTGTGTGTGTGTACTGTGTGTGTGTGAACTGTGTGTGTGTGAAACAGATGAGTGTTTGGCTCCGCCTCCTTCCTTTCTATTAACAGTTTCATAATCAAGTTTGTCCAGCAGAGGGCGCTCTCACTCCATACTGCAGAATCCCCTCAGCTCTGTGTGTGTGTGTGTGTGTGTGTGTGTGTGTGTGTGTGTGTGTGTGTGTGTGTACTGTGTGTGTGTGTGTGTGTACTGTGTGTGTGTGTGTGTGTACTGTGTGTGTGTGTGTGTGTGTGTGTGTGTACTGTGTGTGTGTGTGTGTGTACTGTGTGTGTGTGTACTGTGTGTGTGGTACTGTGTGTGTGTGTGTGTGTATATATATTGTGTGTGTGTGTACTGTGTGTGTGTGTGTGTGTACTGTGTGTGTACTGTGTGTGTGTGTACTGTGTGTGTGTGTGTACTGTCTGTGTCTGTGTGTGTGTGTGTGTGTGTACTGTGTGTGTGTACTGTGTTTGTGTGTGTGTACTGTGTGTGTGTGTGTGTACTGTGTGTGTGTGTACTGTGTGTGTGTACTGTGTGTGTGTACTGTGTGTGTGTGTACTGTGTGTGTGTGTGTACTGTGTGTGTACTGTGTGTGTGTGTGTGTACTGTGTGTGTCTGTGTGTACTGTGTGTGTGTGTGTGTGTGTGTGTGTGTGTGTACTCTGTGTGTGTACTGTGTGTGTGTGTGTACTGTGTGTGTGTGTACTGTGTGTGTGTGTGTACTGTGTGTGTGTGTACTGTGTGTATGTGAAACAGACGAGTGTTTGGCTCCGCCTCCTTCCTTTCTATTAACAGTTTCATAATCAAGTTTGTCGAGCAGAGGGCGGTCTCACTCCATACCGCAGAATCCCCTCAGCTCTCTGTGTGTGTGTGTGTACTGTGTTTGTGTGTGTGTACTGTGTGTGTGTGTGTGTGTGTGTACACTGTGTGTGTGTACTGTGTGTGTACTGTGTGTGTGTGTGTGTGTACTGTGTGTGTGTACTGTGTGTGTGTGTACTGTGTGTGTGTGTGTGTACTGTGTGTGTACTGTGTGTGTGTGTGTGAAACAGATGAGTGTTTGGCTCTGCCTCCTTCCTTTCTATTAACAGTTTCATAATCAAGTTTGTCCAGCAGAGGGCGCTCTCACTCCATACTGCAGAATCCCCTCAGCTCTGTGTGTGTGTGTTTGTGTCCTGTGTGTGTTTTTGTGTTCTGTGTGTGTGTGTGTGTGTGTGTGTGTGTGTGTGTGTGTACTGTGTGTGTGTGAAACAGACGAGTGTTTGGCTCCGCCTCCTTCCTTTCTATTAACAGTTTCATAATCAAGTTTGTCCAGCAGAGGGCGCTCTCACTCCATACTGCAGAATCCCCTCAGCTCTGTGTGTGTGTGTGTGTGTGTGTGTGTGTGTGTACTGTGTGTGTGTGAACTGTGTGTGTGTGAAACAGATGAGTGTTTGGCTCCGCCTCCTTCCTTTCTATTAACAGTTTCATAATCAAGTTTGTCCAGCAGAGGGCGCTCTCACTCCATACTGCAGAATCCCCTCAGCTCTGTGTGTGTGTGTGTGTGTGTGTGTGTGTATGTGTGTGTGTGTGTGTGTGTACTGTGTGTGTGTGTGTGTGTACTGTGTGTGTGTGTGTGTGTACTGTGTGTGTGTGTGTGTGTGTGTGTGTGTGTGTGTGTGTACTGTGTGTGTGTGTGTGTGTACTGTGTGTGTGTGTACTGTGTGTGTGGTACTGTGTGTGTGTGTGTGTGTATATATATTGTGTGTGTGTGTACTGTGTGTGTGTGTGTGTGTACTGTGTGTGTACTGTGTGTGTGTGTACTGTGTGTGTGTGTGTACTGTCTGTGTCTGTGTGTGTGTGTGTGTGTGTACTGTGTGTGTGTACTGTGTTTGTGTGTGTGTACTGTGTGTGTGTGTGTGTACTGTGTGTGTGTGTACTGTGTGTGTGTACTGTGTGTGTGTACTGTGTGTGTGTGTACTGTGTGTGTGTGTGTACTGTGTGTGTACTGTGTGTGTGTGTGTACTGTGTGTGTCTGTGTGTACTGTGTGTGTGTGTGTGTGTGTGTGTGTGTGTGTACTCTGTGTGTGTACTGTGTGTGTGTGTGTACTGTGTGTGTGTGTACTGTGTGTGTGTGTGTACTGTGTGTGTGTGTACTGTGTGTATGTGAAACAGACGAGTGTTTGGCTCCGCCTCCTTCCTTTCTATTAACAGTTTCATAATCAAGTTTGTCGAGCAGAGGGCGGTCTCACTCCATACTGCAGAATCCCCTCAGCTCTCTGTGTGTGTGTGTGTACTGTGTTTGTGTGTGTGTACTGTGTGTGTGTGTGTGTGTGTGTACACTGTGTGTGTGTGTACTGTGTGTGTACTGTGTGTGTGTGTGTGTGTACTGTGTGTGTGTACTGTGTGTGTGTGTACTGTGTGTGTGTGTGTGTACTGTGTGTGTACTGTGTGTGTGTGTG
>NW_026870355.1:160000-175000 GCF_963584025.1 Labrus mixtus
GGAGTGTTAGAGAGGGCCTGGAGCTCTGCAGGTAGTGCTGGACAGCAAGTGTGGGGCTCCTGGGGGCTCTGGGAGCCCCTGGGTGGGCTGGAGGAGTGTGAGAGAGGGCCTGGAGCTCTGCTGGGAGTGCTGGACAGCAAAGGTCAGGCTCTGGGTGACCCTGGGTGGGCTGGAGGAGTGTTAGAGAGGGCCTGGAGCTCTGCAGGTAGTGCTGGACAGCAAGTGTGGGGCTCTGGGAGCCCCTGGGTGGGCTGGAGGAGTGTTAGAGAGGCCCTGGAGCTCTGCAGGGAGTGCTGGACAGCAAGTGTGGGGCTCCTGGGGGCTCTGGGAGCCCCTGGGTGGGCTGGAGGAGTGTGAGAGAGGGCCTGGAGCTCTGCTGGGAGTGCTGGACAGCAAAGGTCAGGCTCTGGGAGCCCCTGGGTGGGCTGGAGGAGTGTTAGAGAGGGCCTGGAGCTCTGCTGGGAGTGCTGGACAGCAAGTGGGGGGCTCCTGGGAGCTCTGGGTGCCCCTGGGTGGGCTGGAGGAGTGTTAGAGAGGGCCTGGAGCTCTGCTGGGAGTGCTGGACAGCAAGTGTGGGGCTCTGGGTGGCCCTGGGTCGGATGGAGAAGTGTTAGAGAGGCCCTGGAGCTCTGCAGGAAGTGCTGGACAGCAAAGGTCAGGCTCTGGGAGCCCCTGAGTCAGATGGAGGAGTGTTAGAGAGGGCCTGGAGCTCTGCAGGAAATGCTGGACAGCAAAGGTCAGGCTCTGGGTGACCCTGGGTGGGCTGGAGGAGTGTTAGAGAGGGCCTGGAGCTCTGCAGGCAGTGCTGGAGACTAAGTGTGGGGCTCCTGGGGGCTCTGGGAGCCCCTGGGTGGGCTGGAGGAGTGAGACAGAGGGCCTGGAGCTCTGCTGGGAGTGCTGGACAGCAAGTGTGGGGCTCCTGGGGGCTCTGGGAGCCCCTGGGTGGGCTGGAGCAGTGTGAGAGAGGGCCTGGAGCTCTGCTGGGAGTGCTGGACAGCAAAGGTCAGGCTCTGGGAGCCCCTGGGTGGGCTGGAGGAGTGTTAGAGAGGGCCTGGAGCTCTGCAGGTATTTCTGGACAGCAAGTGTGGGGCTCCTGGGGGCTCTGGGAGCCCCTGGGTGGGCTGGAGGAGTGTTAGTGAGGGCCTGGAGCTCTGCAGGTAGTGCTGGACAGCAAGTGTGGGGCTCCTGGGGGCTCTGGGAGCCCCTGGGTGGGCTGGAAGAGTGAGACAGAGGGCCTGGAGCTCTGCTGGGAGTGCTGGACAGCAAGTGTGGGGCTCCTGGGGGCTCTGGGAGCCCCTGGGTGGGCTGGAGGAGTGTGAGAGAGGGCCTGGAGCTCTGCAGGAAGTGCTGAAGGGCAAAGGTCAGGCTCTAGGTTGGCTGGAGGAGTGTGAGAGAGGGCCTGGAGCTCTGCAGGGAGTGCTGGACAGCAAGTGTGGGGCTCCTGGGGGCTCTGGGAGCCCTTGGGTGGGCTGGAGGAGTGAGACAGAGGGCCTGGAGCTCTGCTGGGAGTGCTGGACAGCAAGTGTGGGGCTCCTGGGGGCTCTGGGAGCCCCTGGGTGGGCTGGATGAGTGTTAGAGAGGGCCTGGAGCTCTGCAGGTAGTGCTGGACAGCAAAGGTCAGACTTTGGGTGACCCTGGGTGGGCTGGAGAAGTGTGACAGAGGGCCTGGAGCTCTGCTGGGAGTGCTGGACAGCAAAGGTCAGGCTCTGGGAGCCCCTGGGTGGGCTGGAGGAGTGAGACAGAGGTCCTGGAGCTCTGATGGGAGTGCTGGACAGCAAAGGTCAGGCTCTGGGTGACCCTGGGTGGGCTGGAGGAGTGTTAGAGAGGGCCTGGAGCTCTGCAGGTAGTGCTGGACAGCAAGTGTGGGGCTCCTGGGGGCTCTGGGAGCCCCTGGGTGGGCTGGAGGAGTGTGAGAGAGGGCCTGGAGCTCTGCAGGAAGTGCTGGACAGCAAAGGTCAGGCTCTGGGAGCCCCTGAGTCAGATGGCGGAGTGTTAGAGAGGGCCTGGAGCTCTGCTGGGAGTTCTGGACAGCAAAGGTCAGGCTCTTGGAGCCCCTGGGTGGGCTGGAGGAGTGTGAGAGAGGGCCTGGAGCTCTGCAGGTAGTGCTGGACAGCAAGTGTGGGGCTCCTGGGGGCTCTGGGAGCCCCTGGGTGGGCTGGAGGAGTGTTAGAGAGGGCCTGGAGCTCTGCTGGGAGTGCTGGACAGCAAAGGTCAGGCTCTGGGAGCCCCTGAGTCAGATGGAGGAGTGTTAGAGAGGGCCTGGAGCTCTGCAGGAAGTGCTGGACAGCAAAGGTCAGGCTCTGGGTGACCCTGGGTGGGCTGGAGGAGTGTTAGAGAGGGCCTGGAGCTCTGCAGGTAGTGCTGGACAGCAAGTGTGGGGCTCCTGGGGGCTCTGGGAGCCCCTGGGTGGGCTGGAGGAGTGTTAGAGAGGCCCTGGGGCTCTGCAGGGAGTGCTGGACAGCAAGTGTGGGGCTCTGGGTGGCCCTGGGTCATATGGAGAAGTGTTAGAGAGGCCCTGGAGCTCTTCAGGGAGTGCTGGAGAGCAAAGGTCAGGCTCTGGGAGCCCCTAGGTCAGATGGAGGAGTGTTAGAGAGGGCCTGGAGCTCTGCAGGAAGTGCTGGACAGCAAGTGTAGGGCTCCTGGGGGCTCTGGGAGCCCCTGGGTGGGCTGGAGGAGTGTTAGAGAGGGCCTGGAGCTCTGCTGGGAGTGCTGGACAGCAAAGGTCAGGCTCTGGGAGCCCCTGGGTGGGCTGGAGGAGTGTGAGAGAGGGCCTGGAGCTCTGCAGGTAGTGCTGGACAGCAAGTGTGGGGCTCCTGGGGGCTCTGGGAGCCCCTGGGTGGGCTGGAGGAGTGTGAGAGAGGGCCTGGAGCTCTTCTGGGAGTGCTGGACAGCAAAGGTCAGGCTCTGGGAGCCCCTGGGTGGGCTGGAGGAGTGTTAGAGAGGGCCTGGAGCTCTGCAGGTAGTGCTGGACAGCAAGTGTGGGGCTCCTGGGGGCTCTGGGAGCCCCTGGGTGTGCTGGAGGAGTGTGAGAGAGGGCCTGGAGCTCTGCTGGGAGTGCTGGACAGCAAAGGTCAGGCTCTGGGAGCCCCTGGGTGGGCTGGAGGAGTGTTAGAGAGGGCCTGGAGCTCTGCTGGGAGTGCTGGACAGCAAGTGGGGGGCTCCTGGGAGCTCTGGGTGCCCCTGGGTGGGCTGGAGGAGTGTTAGAGAGGGCCTGGAGCTCTGCTGGGAGTGCTGGACAGCAAGTGGGGGGCTCTGGGAGCCCCTGGGTGGGCTGGAGGAGTGTTAGAGAGGGCCTGGAGCTCTGCTGGGAGTGCTGGACAGCAAAGGTCAGGCTCTGGGAGCCCCTGGGTGGGCTGGAGGAGTGTTAGAGAGGGCCTGGAGCTCTGCAGGAAGTGCTGGACAGCAAAGGTCAGGCTCTGGGAGCCCCTGAGTCAGATGGAGGAGTGTTAGAGAGGGCCTGGAGCTCTGCAGGAAGTGCTGGAAAGCAAAGGTCAGGCTCTCGGTGACCCTGGGTGGGCTGGAGGAGTGTTAGAGAGGGCCTGGAGCTCTGCTGGGAGTGCTGGACAGCAAGTGGGGGGCTCTGGGAGCCCCTGGGTGGGCTGGAGGAGTGAGACAGAGGGCCTGGAGCTCTGCTGGGAGTGCTGGACAGCAAGTGTGGGGCTCCTGGGGGCTCTGGGAGCCCCTGGGTGGGCTGGAGGAGTGTGAGAGAGGGCCTGGAGCTCTGCTGGGTGTGCTGGACAGCAAAGGTCAGGCTCTGGGAGCCCCTGGGTGGGCTGGAGGAGTGTTAGAGAGGGCCTGGAGCTCTGCAGGTATTTCTGGACAGTAAATGTGGGGCTCCTGGGGGCTCTGGGAGCCCCTGGGTGGGCTGGAGGAGTGTTAGAGAGGGCCTGGAGCTCTGCAGGTATTGCTGGACAGCAAGTGTGGGGCTCCTGGGGGCTCTGGGAACCCCTGGGTGGGCTGGAGGAGTGAGACAGAGGGCCTGGAGCTCTGCTGGGAGTGCTGGACAGCAAGTGTGGGGCTCCTGGGGGCTCTGGGAGCCCCTGGGTGGGCTGGAGGAGTGTTAGAGAGGGCCTGGAGCTCTGCAGGTAGTGCTGGACAGCAAGTGTGGGGCTCCTGGGGGCTCTGGGAGCCCCTGGGTGGGCTGGAGGAGTGAGACAGAGGGCCTGGAGCTCTGCTGGGAGTGCTGGACAGCAAGTGTGGGGCTCCTGGGGGCTCTGGGAGCCCCTGGGTGTGCTGGAGGACTGTGAGAGAGGGCCTGGAGCTCTGCTGGGAGTGCTGGACAGCAAGTGTGTGGCTCCTGGGGGCTCTGGGTACCCCTGGGTGGGCTGGAGGAGTGTGAGAGAGGGCCTGGAGCTCTGCTGGGAGTGCTGGACAGCAAGTGTGGGGCTCCTTGGGGCTCTGTGAGCCCCTGGGTGGGCTGGAGGAGTGTTAGAGAGGGCCTGGAGCTCTGCAGGTAGTGCAGGACAGCAAGTGTGGGGCTCCTGGGGGCTCTGGGAGCCCCTGGGTGGGCTGGAGGAGTGAGACAGAGGGCCTGGAGCTCTGCTGGGAGTGCTGGACAGCAAAGGTAAGGCTCTGGGAGCCCCTGGGTGGGCTGGAGGAGTGTTAGAGAGGGCCTGGAGCTCTGCAGGTAGTGCTGGACAGCAAGTGTGGGGCTCCTGGGGGCTCTGGGAGCCCCTGGGTGGGCTGGAGGAGTGAGACAGAGGGCCTGGAGCTCTGCTGGGAGTGCTGGACAGCAAGTGTGGGGCTCCTGGGGGCTCTGGGAGCCCCTGGGTGTGCTGGAGGACTGTGAGAGAGGGCCTGGAGCTCTGCTGGGAGTGCTGGACAGCAAGTGTGTGGCTCCTGGGGGCTCTGGGTACCCCTGGGTGGGCTGGAGGAGTGTGAGAGAGGGCCTGGAGCTCTGCAGGTAGTGCTGGAAAGCAAGTGTGGGGCTCCTGGGGGCTCTGGGAGCCCCTGGGTGGGCTGGAGGACTGTGAGAGAGGGCCTGGAGCTCTGCTGGGAGTGCTGGACAGCAAGTGTGGGGCTCCTGGGGGCTCTGGGTGCCCCTGGGTGGGCTGGAGGAGTGTTTGAGAGGGCCTGGAGCTCTGCTGGGATTGCTGGACAGCAAGTGTGGGGCTCCTGGGGGCTCTGGGAGCCCCTGGGTGGGCTGGAGGAGTGTGAGAGAGGGCCTGGAGCTCTGCTGGGAGTACTGGACAGCAGGTGTGGGGCTCCTGGGGGCTCTGGGAGCCCCTGGGTGGGCTGGATGAGTGTTAGAGAGGGCCTGGAGCTCTGCAGGTAGTGCTGGACAGCAAGTGTGGGGCTCCTGGGGGCTCTGGGAGCCCCTGGGTGGGCTGGAGGAGTGTGAGAGAGGGCCTGGAGCTCTGCTGGGAGTGCTGGACAGCAAAGGTCAGGCTCTGGGAGCCCCTGGGTGGGCTGGAGGAGTGAGACAGAGGTCCTGGAGCTCTGCTGGGAGTGCTGGACAGCAAAGGTAAGGCTCTGGGAGCCCCTGGGTGGGCTGGAGGAGTGTTAGAGAGGGCCTGGAGCTCTGCAGGTAGTGCTGGACAGCAAGTGTGGGGCTCCTGGGGGCTCTGGGAGCCCCTGGGTGGGCTGGAGGAGTGTGAGAGAGGGCCTGGAGCTCTGCTGGGAGTGCTGGACAGAAAAGGTCAGGCTCTGGGAGCCCCTGGGTGGGCTGGAGGAGTGAGACAGAGGTCCTGGAGCTCTGCTGGGAGTGCTGGACAGCAAAGGTCAGGCTCTGGGAGCCCCTGGGTGGGCTGGAGGAGTGTTAGAGAGGGCCTGGAGCTCTGCAGGTATTGCTGGACAGCAAGTGTGGGGCTCCTGGGGGCTCTGGGAACCCCTGGGTGGGCTGGAGGAGTGAGACAGAGGGCCTGGAGCTCTGCTGGGAGTGCTGGACAGCAAGTGTGGGGCTCCTGGGGGCTCTGGGAGCCCCTGGGTGGGCTGGAGGAGTGTGAGAGAGGGCCTGGAGCTCTGCTGGGAGTGCTGGACAGCAAGTGTGGGGCTCATGGGGGCTCTGGGAGCCCCTGGGTGGGCTGGAGGAGTGTTAGAGAGGGCCTGGAGCTCTGCAGGTAGTGCTGGACAGCAAGTGTGGGGCTCCTGGGGGCTCTGGGAGCCCCTGGGTGGGCTGGAGGAGTGTGAGAGAGGGCCTGGAGCTATGCTGGGAGTGCTGGACAGCAAGTGTGGGGCTCCTGGGGGCTCTGCGAGCCCCTGGGTGGGATGGAGGAGTGTTAGAGAGGGCCTGGAACTCTGCTGGGAGTGCTGGACAGCAATTGTGGGGCTCCTGGGGGCTCTGGGTGCCCCTGGGTGGGCTGGAGGAGTGTTAGAGAGGGCCTGGAGCTCTGCTGGGAGTGCTGGACAGCAAGTGCGGGGCTCTGGGAGCCCCTGGGTGGGCTGGAGGAGTGAGATAGAGGGCCTGGAGCTCTGCTGGGAGTGCTGGACAGCAAGTGTGGGGCTCCTGGGGGCTCCGGGAGCCCCTGGGTGGGCTGGAGGAGTGTGAGAGAGGGCCTGGAGCTCTGCTGGGAGTGCTGGAAAGCAAGTGTGGGGCTCATGGGGGCTCTGGGAGCCCCTGGGTGGGCTGGAGGAGTGTTAGAGAGGGCCTGGAGCTCTGCAGGTAGTGCTGGAGACTAAGTGTGGGGTGTGGGGCTCCTGGGGGCTGGAGGAGTGTTAGAGAGGGCCTGGAGCATGCAGGTAGTGCTGGAGACTAAGTGTGGGGCTCCTGGGGGCTCTGGGAGCCCCTGGGTGGGCTGGAGGAGTGAGACAGAAGGCCTGGAGCTCTGCTGGGAGTGCTGGACAGCAAGTGTGGGGCTCCTGGGGACTCTGGGAGCCCCTGGGTGGGCTGGAGGAGTGTGAGAGAGGGCCTGGAGCTCTGCAGGGAGTGCTGGACAGCAAGTGTGGGGCTCCTGGGGGCTCTGGGTGCCCCTGGGTGGGCTGGAGGAATGTTAGAGAGGGCCTGGAGCTCTGCTGGGAGTGCTGGACAGCAAGTGTGGGGCTCCTGGGGGCTCTGTGAGCCCCTGGGTGGGCTGGAGGAGTGTTAGAGAGGGCCTGGAGCTCTGCAGGTAGTGCTGGAAAGCAAGTGTGGGACTCCTGGGGGCTCTGGGAGCCCCTGGGTGGGCTGGAGGAGTGAGACAGAGGGCCAGGAGCTCTGCTGGGAGTGCTGGACTGCAAGTGTGGGGCTCCTGGGGGCTCTGGGAGCCCCTGGGTGGGCTGGAGGAGTGAGACAGAGGGCCTGGAGCTCTGCTGGGAGTGCTGGACAGCAAGTGTGGGGCTCCTGGGGGCTCTGGGAGCCCCTGGGTGGGCTGGAGGAGTGTGAGAGAGGGCCTGGAGCTCTGCTGGGAGTGCTGGACAGCAGGTGTGGGGCTCCTGGGGGCTCTGGTAGCCCCTGGGTGGGCTGGATGAGTGTTAGAGAGGGCCTGGAGCTCTGCAGGTAGTGCTGGACAGCAAGTGTGGGGCTCCTGGGGGCTCTGGGAGCCCTTGGGTGGGCTGGAGGACTGTGAGAGAGGGCCTGGAGCTCTGCTGGGAGTGCTGGACAGCAAAGGTAAGGCTCTGGGAGCCCCTGGGTGGGCTGGAGGAGTGTTAGAGAGGGCCTGGAGCTCTGCAGGTAGTGCTGGACAGCAAGTGTGGGGCTCCTGGGGGCTCTGGGAGCCCCTGGGTGGGCTGGAGGAGTGTGAGAGAGGGCCTGGAGCTCTGCTGGGAGTGCTGGACAGCAAAGGTCAGGCTCTGGGAGCCCCTGGGTGGGCTGGAGGAGTGAGACAGAGGTCCTGGAGCTCTGCTGGGAGTGCTGGACAGCAAAGGTCAGGCTCTGGGAGCCCCTGGGTGGGCTGGAGGAGTGTTAGAGAGGGCCTGGAGCTCTGCAGGTATTGCTGGACAGCAAGTGTGGGGCTCCTGGGGGCTCTGGGAACCCCTGGGTGGGCTGGAGGAGTGAGACAGAGGGCCTGGAGCTCTGCTGGGAGTGCTGGACAGCAAGTGTGGGGCTCCTGGGGGCTCTGGGAGCCCCTGGGTGGGCTGGAGGAGTGTGAGAGAGGGCCTGGAGCTCTGCTGGGAGTGCTGGACAGCAAGTGTGGGGCTCATGGGGGCTCTGGGAGCCCCTGGGTGGGCTGGAGGAGTGTTAGAGAGGGCCTGGAGCTCTGCAGGGAGTGCTGGACAGCAAGTGTGGGGCTCCTGGGGGCTCTGGGAGCCCCTGGGTGTGCTGGAGGAGTGTGAGAGAGGGCCTGGAGCTATGCTGGGAGTGCTGGACAGCAAGTGTGGGGCTCCTGGGGGCTTTTGGAGCCCCTGGGTGGGATGGAGGAGTGTTAGAGAGGGCCTGGAGCTCTGCAGGTAGTGCTGGACAGCAAGTGTGGGGCTCCTGGGGGCTCTGGGAGCCCCTGGGTGGGCTGGAGGAGTGAGACAGAGGGCCTGGAGCTCTGCTGGGAGTGCTGGACAGCAAGTGTGGGGTTCCTGGGGGCTCTGGGTGCCCCTGGGTGGGCTGGAGGAGTGTTAGAGAGGGCCTGGAGCTCTGCTGGGAGTGCTGGACAGCAAGTGTGGGGCTCCTGGGGGCTCTGGGAGCCCCTGGGTGTGCTGGAGGAGTGTGAGAGAGGGCCTGGAGCTCTGCAGGTAGTGCTGGACAGCAAGTGTGGGGCTCCTGGGGGCTCTGGGAGCCCCTGGGTGGGCTGGAGGAGTGAGACAGAGGGCCTGGAGCTCTGCTGGGAGTGCTGGACAGCAAGTGTGGGGCTCCTGGGGGCTCTGGGAGCCCCTGGGTGGGCTGGAGGAGTGTGAGAGAGGGCCTGGAGCTCTGCTGGGAGTGCTGGACAGCAAAGGTCAGGCTCTGGGAGCCCCTGGGTGGGCTGGAGGAGTGTGAGAGAGGGCCTGGAGCTCTGCAGGTAGTGCTGGACAGCAAGTGTGGGGCTCCTGGGGGCTCTGGGAGCCCCTGGGTGGGCTGGAGGAGTGTGAGAGAGGGCCTGGAGCTCTGCTGGGAGTGCTGGACAGCAAAGGTCAGGCTCTGGGAGCCCCTGGGTGGGCTGGAGGAGTGTTAGAGAGGGACTGGAGCTCTGCAGGTAGTGTTGGAGACTAAGTGTGGGGTGTGGGGCTCCTTGGGGCTGGAGGAGTGTTAGAGAGGGCCTGGAGCATGCAGGTAGTGCTGGAGACTAAGTGTGGGGCTCCTGGGGGCTCTGGGAGCCCCTGGGTGGGCTGGAGGAGTGAGACAGAAGGCCTGGAGCTCTGGTGGGAGTGCTGGACAGCAAGTGTGGGGCTCCTGGGGACTCTGGGAGCCCCTGGGTGGGCTGGAGGAGTGTTAGAGAGGGCCTGGAGCTCTGCTGGGAGTGCTGGACAGCAAGTGGGGGGCTCCTGGGAGCTCTGGGAGCCCCTGGGTGGGCTGGAGGAGTGAGACAGAGGGCCTGGAGCTCTGCTGGGAGTGCTGGACAGCAAATATGGGGCTCCTGGGGGCTCTGGGAGCCCCTGGGTGGGCTGGAGGAGTGTTAGAGAGGCCCTGGAGCTCTTCAGGGAGTGCTGGACAGCAAGTGTGGGGCTCTGGGAGCCCCTGGGTGGGCTGGAGGAGTGAGACAGAGGTCCTGGAGCTCTGCTGGGAGTGCTGGGCAGCAAGTGTGGGGCTCCTGGGGGCTCTGGGAGCCCATGGGTGGGCTGGAGGAGTGTGAGAGAGGGCCTGGAGCTCTGCTGGGAGTGCTGGACAGCAAGTGTGGGGCTCATGGGGGCTCTGGGAGCCCCTGGGTGGGCTGGAGGAGTGTTAGAGAGGGCCTGGAGCTCTGCAGGTAGTGCTGGAAAGCAAGTGTGGGGCTCATGGGGGCTCTGGGAGCCCCTGGGTGGGCTGGAGGAATGTTAGAGAGGGCCTGGAGCTCTGCTGGGAGTGCTGGGCAGCAAGTGGGGGGCTCCTGGGATTTCTGGGAGCCCCTGGGTGGGCTGGAGGAGTGAGACAGAGGGCCTGGAGCTCTGCTGGGAGTGCTGGACAGCAAATATGGGGCTCCTGGGGGCTCTGGGAGCCCCTGGGTGGGCTGGAGGAGTGTTAGAGAGGGCCTAGAGCTCTGCTGGGAGTGCTGGACAGCAAGTGGGGGGCTCCTGGGGGCTCTGGGTGCCCCTGGGTGGGCTGGAGAAGTTTTACAGAGGGCCTGGAGCTCTGCTGGGAGTGCTGGACAGCAAGTGTGGGTCTCTGGGAGCCCCTGGGTGGGCTGGAGGAGTGTTTTAGAGGCCCTGGAGCTCTTCAGGGAGTGCTGGACAGCAAGTGTGGGGCTCTGGGAGCCCCTGGGTGGGCTGGAGGAGTGAGACAGAGGTCCTGGAGCTCTGCTGGGAGTGCTGGGCAGCAAGTGTGGGGCTCCTGGGGGCTCTGGGAGCCCATGGGTGGGCTGGAGGAGTGTGAGAGAGGGCCTGGAGCTCTGCTGGGAGTGCTGGACAGCAAGTGTGGGGCTCATGGGGGCTCTGGGAGCCCCTGGGTGGGCTGGAGGAGTGTTAGAGAGGGCCTGGAGCTCTGCTGGGAGTGCTGGACAGCAAGTGTGGGGCTCCTGGGGGCTCTGGGTGCCCCTGGGTGGGCTGGATGAATGTTAGAGAGGGCCTGGAGCTCTGCTGGGAGTGCTGGGCAGCAAGTGGGGGGCTCTGGGAGCCCCTGGGTGGGCTGGAGGAGTGAAACAGAGGCCCTGGAGCTCTGCTGGGAGTGCTGGACAGCAAATATGGGGCTCCTGGGGGCTCTGGGAGCCCCTGGGTGGGCTGGAGAGTGAGACAGAGGGCCTGGAGCTCTGCTGGGAGTGCTGGACAGCAAGTGTGGGTCTCTGGGAGCCCCTGGGTGGGCTGGAGGAGTGTTCGAGAGGCCCTGGAGCTCTTCAGGGAGTGCTGGACAACAAGTGTGGGGCTCTGGGAGCCCCTGGGTGGGCTGGAGGAGTGAGACAGAGGTCCTGGAGCTCTGCTGGGAGTGCTGGGCAGCAAGTGTGGGGCTCCTGGGGGCTCTGGGAGCCCATGGGTGGGCTGGAGGAGTGTTAGAGAGGGCCTGGAGCTCTGCAGGTAGTGCTGGACAGCAAGTGTGGGGCTCCTGGGGGCTATGGGTGCCCCTGGGTGGGCTGGAGGAATGTTAGAGAGGGCCTGGAGCTCTGCTGGGAGTGCTGGGCAGCAAGTGGGGGGCTCCTGGGAGCTCTGGGAGCCCCTGGGTGGGCTGGAGAGTGAGACAGAGGGCCTGGAGCTCTGCTGGGAGTGCTGGACAGCAAATATGGGGCTCCTGGGGGCTCTGGGAGCCCCTGGGTGGGCTGGAGGAGTGTTAGAGAGGGCCTGGAGCTCTGCTGGGAGTGCTGGACAGCAAGTGGGGGGCTCCTGGGGGCTCTGGGTGCCCCTGGGTGGGCTGGAGAAGTTTTACAGAGGGCCTGGAGCTCTGCTGGGAGTGCTGGACAGCAAGTGTGGGTCTCTGGGAGCCCCTGGGTGGGCTGGAGGAGTGTTAGAGAGGCCCTGGAGCTCTTCAGGGAGTGCTGGACAGCAAGTGTGGGGCTCTGGGAGCCCCTGGGTGGGCTGGAGGAGTGAGACAGAGGTCCTGGAGCTCTGCTGGGAGTGCTGGGCAGCAAGTGTGGGGCTCCTGGGGGCTCTGGGAGCCCATGGGTGGGCTGGAGGAGTGTGAGAGAGGGCCTGGAGCTCTGCTGGGAGTGCTGGACAGCAAGTGTGGGGCTCATGGGGGCTCTGGGAGCCCCTGGGTGGGCTGGAGGAGTGTTAGAGAGGGCCTGGAGCTCTGCAGGTAGTGCTGGACAGCAAGTGTGGGGCTCCTGGGGGCTCTGGGTGCCCCTGGGTGGGCTGGAGGAATGTTAGAGAGGGCCTGGAGCTCTGCTGGGAGTGCTGGGCAGCAAGTGGGGGGCTCCTGGGAGCTCTGGGAGCCCCTGGGTGGGCTGGAGGAGTGAGACAGAGGGCCTGGAGCTCTGCTGGGAGTGCTGGACAGCAAATATGGGGCTCCTGGGGGCTCTGGGAGCCCCTGGGTGGGCTGGAGGAGTGTTAGAGAGGGCCTGGAGCTCTGCTGGGAGTGCTGGACAGCAAGTGGGGGGCTCCTGGGGGCTCTGGGTGCCCCTGGGTGGGCTGGAGAAGTTTTACAGAGGGCCTGGAGCTCTGCTGGGAGTGCTGGACAGCAAGTGTGGGTCTCTGGGAGCCCCTGGGTGGGCTGGAGGAGTGAGACAGAGGTCCTGGAGCTCTGCTGGGAGTGCTGGACAGCAAGTGTGGGGCTCCTGGGGGCTCTGGGAGCCCCTGGGTGGGCTGGAGGAGTGTGAGAGAGGGCCTGGAGCTCTGCTGGGAGTGCTGGACAGCAAGTGTGGGGCTCATGGGGGCTCTGGGAGCCCCTGGGTGGGCTGGAGGAGTGTTAGAGAGGGCCTGGAGCTCTGCAGGTAGTGCTGGACAGCAAGTGTGGGGCTCCTGGGGGCTCTGGGAGCCCCTGGGTGGGCTGGAGGAGTGAGACAGAGGGCCTGGAGCTCTGCTGGGAGTGCTGGACAGCAAGTGTGGGGCTCCTGGGGGCTCTGGGAGCCCCTGGGTGGGCTGGAGGAGTGTTAGAGAGGGCCTGGAGCTCTGCTGGGAGTGCTGGACAGCAAGTCGGGGGCTCCTGGGGGCTCTGGGTGCCCCTGGGTGGGCTGGAGAAGTGTGACAGAGGGCCTGGAGCTCTGCTGGGAGTGCTGGACAGCAAGTGTGGGTCTCTGGGAGCCCCTGGGTGGGCTGGAGGAGTGTTAGAGAGGCCCTGGAGCTCTTCAGGGAGTGCTGGACAGCAAGTGTGGGGCTCTGGGAGCCCCTGGGTGGGCTGGAGGAGTGAGACAGAGGTCCTGGAGCTCTGCTGGGAGTGCTGGACAGCAAGTGTGGGGCTCCTGGGGGCTCTGGGAGCCCCTGGGTGGGCTGGAGGAGTGTGAGAGAGGGCCTGGAGCTCTGCTGGGAGTGCTGGACAGCAAGTGTGGGGCTCATGGGGGCTCTGGGAGCCCCTGGGTGGGCTGGAGGAGTGTTAGAGAGGGCCTGGAGCTCTGCAGGTAGTGCTGGACAGCAAGTGTGGGGCTCCTGGGGGCTCTGGGAGCCCCTGGGTGGGCTGGAGGAGTGAGACAGAGGGCCTGGAGCTCTGCTGGGAGTGCTGGACAGCAAGTGTGGGGCTCCTGGGGGCTCTGGGAGCCCCTGGGTGGGCTGGAGGAGTGTTAGAGAGGGCCTGGAGCTCTGCTGGGAGTGCTGGACAGCAAGTGTGGGGCTCCTGGGGGCTCTGGGTGCCCCTGGGTGGGCTGGAGGAATGTTAGAGAGGGCCTGGAGCTCTGCTGGGAGTGCTGGGCAGCAAGTGGGGGGCTCCTGGGGGCTCTGGGAGCCCCTGGGTGGGCTGGAGGAGTGAGACAGAGGCCCTGGAGCTCTGCTGGGAGTGCTGGACAGCAAATATGGGGCTCCTGGGGGCTCTGGGAGCCCCTGGGTGGGCTGGAGAGTGAGACAGAGGGCCTGGAGCTCTGCTGGGAGTGCTGGACAGCAAGTGTGGGGCTCCTGGGGGCTCTGGGAGCCCCTGGGTGGGCTGGAGGAGTGTTAGAGAGGGCCTGGAGCTCTGCTGGGAGTGCTGGACAGCAAGTGGGGGGCTCCTGGGGTCTCTGGGTGCCCCTGGGTGGGCTGGAGAAGTGTGACAGAGGGCCTGGAGCTCTGCTGGGAGTGCTGGACAGCAAGTGTGGGGCTCTGGGAGCCCCTGGGTGGGCTGGAGGAGTGAGACAGAGGTCCTGGAGCTCTGCTGGGAGTGCTGGACAGCAAGTGTGGGGCTCCTCGGGGCTCTGGGAGCCCCTGGGTGGGCTGGAGGAGTGAGACAGAGGGCCTGGAGCTCTGCTGGGAGTGCTGGACAGCAAGTGTTGGGCTCCTGGGGGCTCTGGGAGCCCCTGGGTGGGCTGGAGGAGTGTTAGAGAGGGCCTGGAGCTCTGCTGGGAGTGCTGGACAGCAAGTGTGGGTCTCTGGGAGCCCCTGGGTGGGCTGGAGGAGTGTTAGAGAGGCCCTGGAGCTCCTCAGGGAGTGCTGGACAGCAAGTGTGGGGCTCTGGGAGCCCCTGTGTGGGCTGGAGGAGTGTTAGAGAGGCCCTGGAGCTCTTCAGGGAGTGCTGGAGAGCAAAGGTCAGGCACTCCCAGCAGAGCTCCAGGCCCTCTCTAACACTCCTCCAGCCCACCCAGGGGCTCCCAGAGCCCCCAGGAGCCCCACACTTGCTGGCCAGCACTCCCAGCAGAGTTTTTCAGTGCTTTACCTTCTCTTTGTTATGATGTCACTCAGGTCTTTATTTCTCTTTGTTATGATGTCACACAGGTCTTTATTTCTCGTTGTTATGATGTCACTCAGGTCTTTATTTCTCTTTGTTATGATGTCACTCAGGTCTTTACTTCTCTTTGTTATGATGTCACTCCTCTTTACTTCTCTCTGTTATGATGTCACTCAGGTCTTTACTTCTCTCTGTTATGATGTCACTCAGGTCTTTATTTCTCTTTGTTATGATGTCACTCCTCTTCACTTCTCTCTGTTATGATGTCACTCAGGTCTTTACTTCTCTCAGTTATGATGTCACTCAGGTCTTTACTTCTCTTTGTTATGATGTCACTCAGGTCTTTACTTCCCTTTGTTATGATGTCACTCCTCTTTACTTCTCTCTGTTATGATGTCACTCAGGTCTTTACTTCTCTCTGTTATGATGTCACTCAGGTCTTTATTTCTCTTTGTTATGATGTCACTCCTCTTCACTTCTCTCTGTTATGATGTCACTCAGGTCTTTACTTCTCTCAGTTATGATGTCACTCAGGTCTTTACTTCTCTTTGTTATGATGTCACTCAGGTCTTTACTTCCCTTTGTTATGATGTCACTCCTCTTTACTTCTCTCTGTTATGATGTCACTCAGGTCTTTACTTCTCTCTGTTATGATGTCACTCAGGTCTTTATTTCTCTTTGTTATGATGTCACTCCTCTTCACTTCTCTCTGTTATGATGTCACTCAGGTCTTTACTTCTCTCAGTTATGATGTCACTCAGGTCTTTACTTCTCTTTGTTATGATGTCACTCCTCTTTACTTCTCTCTGTTATGATGTCACTCAGGT
>NW_026870355.1:180000-190000 GCF_963584025.1 Labrus mixtus
GGCTCCGCCTCCTTCCTTTCTATTAACAGTTTCATAATCAAGTTTGTCCAGCAGAGGGCGCTCTCACTCCATACTGCAGAATCCCCTCAGCTCTGTGTGTGTGTGTGTGTGTGTGTGTGTGTGTGTGTGTGTGTGTGTGTGTACTGTGTGTGTGTGTGTACTGTGTGTGTGTGTGTGTGTACTGTGTGTGTGTGTGTGTGTGTTTGTGTGTGTACTGTGTGTGTGTGTGTGTGTACTGTGTGTGTGTGTACTGTGTGTGTGGTACTGTGTGTGTGTGTGTGTGTATATATATTGTGTGTGTGTGTACTGTGTGTGTGTGTGTGTGTACTGTGTGTGTACTGTGTGTGTGTGTACTGTGTGTGTGTGTGTACTGTCTGTGTCTGTGTGTGTGTGTGTGTGTGTACTGTGTGTGTGTACTGTGTTTGTGTGTGTGTACTGTGTGTGTGTGTGTGTACTGTGTGTGTGTGTACTGTGTGTGTGTACTGTGTGTGTGTACTGTGTGTGTGTGTACTGTGTGTGTGTGTGTACTGTGTGTGTACTGTGTGTGTGTGTGTGTACTGTGTGTGTCTGTGTGTACTGTGTGTGTGTGTGTGTGTGTGTGTGTGTGTGTACTCTGTGTGTGTACTGTGTGTGTGTGTGTACTGTGTGTGTGTGTACTGTGTGTGTGTGTGTACTGTGTGTGTGTGTACTGTGTGTATGTGAAACAGACGAGTGTTTGGCTCCGCCTCCTTCCTTTCTATTAACAGTTTCATAATCAAGTTTGTCGAGCAGAGGGCGGTCTCACTCCATACCGCAGAATCCCCTCAGCTCTCTGTGTGTGTGTGTGTACTGTGTTTGTGTGTGTGTACTGTGTGTGTGTGTGTGTGTGTGTACACTGTGTGTGTGTGTACTGTGTGTGTACTGTGTGTGTGTGTGTGTGTACTGTGTGTGTGTACTGTGTGTGTGTGTACTGTGTGTGTGTGTGTGTACTGTGTGTGTACTGTGTGTGTGTGTGTGAAACAGATGAGTGTTTGGCTCCGCCTCCTTCCTTTCTATTAACAGTTTCATAATCAAGTTTTTCCAGCAGAGGGCGCTCTCACTCCATACTGCAGATTCCCCTCAGCTCTGTGTGTGTGTGTTTGTGTTCTGTGTGTGTGTTTGTGTTCTTGTGTGTGTGTGTGTGTGTGTGTGTGTGTGTGTGTACTGTGTGTGTGTGAAACAGACGAGTGTTTGGCTCCGCCTCCTTCCTTTCTATTAACAGTTTCATAATCAAGTTTGTCCAGCAGAGGGCGCTCTCACTCCATACTGCAGAATCCCCTCAGCTCTATGTGTGTGTGTGTGTGTGTGTGTGTGTGTGTGTGTGTGTGTGTGTGTGTGTGTGTGTGTACTGTGTGTGTGTACTGTGTGTGTGTACTGTGTGTGTGGTACTGTGTGTGTGGTTCGGGTATACTGTGTGTGTGTGTGTACTGTGTGTGTGTGTGTGTATTGTGTGTGTGTGTACTGTCTGTGTGTACTGTCTGTGTGTGTACTGTGTGTGTGTGTGTGTACTGTCTGTGTGTGTGTGTGTGTGTGTGTGTGTGTGTGTGTGTGTGTGTGTACTGTGTGTGTGTACTGTGTGTGTGTAATGTGTGTGTGTACTGTGTGTGTCTCTGTGTGTGTGTGTGTGTGTTTGGTGTGTGTATGTGTTTGTTGTGTGTGTCTCTGTGTGTGTGTGTGTGTGTGTGTGTGTGTGTTTGGTGTGTGTATGTGTTTGTTGTGTGTGTCTCTGTGTGTGTGTGTTTTTGGTGTGTATATGTGTTTGTTGTGTGTGTCTCTGTGTGTGTGTGTGTTTGGTGTGTGTAAGTGTGCTTGGTGTGTGTGTGTGTGTGTGTGTGTGTGTGTGTGTGTGTTGTGTGTGTCTCTTTGTGTGTGTGTGTGTGTGTGTGTGTGTGTGTGTGTTTGGTGTGTGTATGTGTGTTTGGTGTGTGTGTGTTCTGTGTGTGTGTACTGTGTGTGTGTACTGTTTGTGTGTGTACTGTGTGTGTGTACTGTGTTTGTGTGTGTGTACTGTGTGTGTGTGTACTGTGTGTGTGTGTACTGTGTGTGTGTGTGTGTGTGTCTGTGTGTGTGTGTGTGTGTGTCTCTTTGTGTGTGTGTGTGTGTGTGTGTGTGTTTGGTGTGTGTATGTGTGTTTGGTGTGTGTGTTTGTGTGTGTTCTGTGTGTGTGTACTGTGTGTGTGTACTGTGTGTGTGTGTGTGTACTGTGTGTGTGTGTGTGTGTGTGTGTGTGTGTGTGTGTGTGTGTGTGTGTGTACTGTGTGTGTGTGTACTGTGTGTGTGTACTGTGTGTGTGTGTACTGTGTGTGTGTGTGTGTACTGTTTGTGTGTGAAATAGACGAGTGTTTGGCTCCGCCTCCTTCCTTTCAATTAACAGTTTCATAATCAAGTTTGTCCAGCTGAGGGCGCTCTCACTCCATACTGCAGAATCCCCTCAGCTCTGTGTGTGTGTGTTTGTGTTCTGTGTGTGTGTGTGTGTGTGTGTGTGTGTGTGTGTGTGTGTGTGTGTGTGTACTGTGTGTGTGTGTACTGTGTGAAACAGACGAGTGTTTGGCTCCGCCTCCTTCCTTTCTATAAACAGTTTCATAATCAAGTTTATCCAGCAGAGGGCGCTCTCACTCCATACTGCAGAATCCCCTCAGCTCTGTGTGTGTGTGTGTGTGTGTGTGTGTGTGTGTGTGTGTGTACTGTGTGTGTGTGTGTGTACTGTGTGTGTGTGTGTGTGTGTGTATGTGTACTGTGTGTGTGTGTGTGTACTGTGTGTGTGTGTACTGTGTGTGTGTACTGTGTGTGTGTGTGTACTGTGTGTGTGTGTGTGTACTGTGTGTGTGTGAAACAGACGAGTGTTTGGCTCCGCCTCCTTCCTTTCTATTAACAGTTTCATAATCAAGTTTGTCCAGCAGAGGGCGCTCTCACTCCATACTGCAGAATCCCCTCAGCTCTGTGTGTGTGTGTGTGTGTTCTGTGTGTGTGTGTGTGTGTATGTGTGTGTGTGTGTGTGTGTGTGTGTGTGTGTACTGTGTTTGTACTGTGTGTGTGTGAAACAGATGAGTGTTTGGCTCCGCCTCCTTCCTTTCGATTAACAGTTTCATAATCAAGTTTGTCCAGCAGAGGGCGCTCTCACTCCATACTGCAGAATCCCCTCAGCTCTGTGTGTGTGTGTTTGTGTTCTGTGTGTGTGTTTGTGTTCTGTGTGTGTGTGTGTGTGTGTGTGTGTGTGTGTACTGTTTGTGTGTGAAACAGACAAGTGTTTGGCTCCGCCTCCTTCCTTTCTATTAACAGTTTCATAATCAAGTTTGTCCAGCAGAGGGCGCTCTCACTCCATACTGCAGAATCCCCTCAGCTCTGTGTGTGTGTGTGTGTGTGTGTGTGTGTGTGTACTGTGTGTGTGTGAACTGTGTGTGTGTGAAACAGATGAGTGTTTGGCTCCGCCTCCTTCCTTTCTATTAACAGTTTCATAATCAAGTTTGTCCAGCAGAGGGCGCTCTCACTCCATACTGCAGAATCCCCTCAGCTCTGTGTGTGTGTGTGTGTGTGTGTGTGTGTGTGTGTGTGTGTGTGTGTGTACTGTGTGTGTGTGTGTACTGTGTGTGTGTGTGTGTGTACTGTGTGTGTGTGTGTGTGTGTTTGTGTGTGTACTGTGTGTGTGTGTGTGTGTACTGTGTGTGTGTGTACTGTGTGTGTGGTACTGTGTGTGTGTGTGTGTGTATATATATTGTGTGTGTGTGTACTGTGTGTGTGTGTGTGTGTACTGTGTGTGTACTGTGTGTGTGTGTACTGTGTGTGTGTGTGTACTGTCTGTGTCTGTGTGTGTGTGTGTGTGTGTACTGTGTGTGTGTACTGTGTTTGTGTGTGTGTACTGTGTGTGTGTGTGTGTACTGTGTGTGTGTGTACTGTGTGTGTGTACTGTGTGTGTGTACTGTGTGTGTGTGTACTGTGTGTGTGTGTGTACTGTGTGTGTACTGTGTGTGTGTGTGTGTACTGTGTGTGTCTGTGTGTACTGTGTGTGTGTGTGTGTGTGTGTGTGTGTGTGTGTGTACTCTGTGTGTGTACTGTGTGTGTGTGTGTACTGTGTGTGTGTGTACTGTGTGTGTGTGTGTACTGTGTGTGTGTGTACTGTGTGTATGTGAAACAGACGAGTGTTTGGCTCCGCCTCCTTCCTTTCTATTAACAGTTTCATAATCAAGTTTGTCGAGCAGAGGGCGGTCTCACTCCATACCGCAGAATCCCCTCAGCTCTCTGTGTGTGTGTGTGTACTGTGTTTGTGTGTGTGTACTGTGTGTGTGTGTGTGTGTGTGTACACTGTGTGTGTGTGTACTGTGTGTGTACTGTGTGTGTGTGTGTGTGTACTGTGTGTGTGTACTGTGTGTGTGTGTACTGTGTGTGTGTGTGTGTGTACTGTGTGTGTACTGTGTGTGTGTGTGTGAAACAGATGAGTGTTTGGCTCTGCCTCCTTCCTTTCTATTAACAGTTTCATAATCAAGTTTGTCCAGCAGAGGGCGCTCTCACTCCATACTGCAGAATCCCCTCAGCTCTGTGTGTGTGTGTTTGTGTCCTGTGTGTGTTTTTGTGTTCTGTGTGTGTGTGTGTGTGTGTGTGTGTGTGTGTGTGTACTGTGTGTGTGTGAAACAGACGAGTGTTTGGCTCCGCCTCCTTCCTTTCTATTAACAGTTTCATAATCAAGTTTGTCCAGCAGAGGGCGCTCTCACTCCATACTGCAGAATCCCCTCAGCTCTGTGTGTGTGTGTGTGTGTGTGTGTGTGTGTGTACTGTGTGTGTGTGAACTGTGTGTGTGTGAAACAGATGAGTGTTTGGCTCCGCCTCCTTCCTTTCTATTAACAGTTTCATAATCAAGTTTGTCCAGCAGAGGGCGCTCTCACTCCATACTGCAGAATCCCCTCAGCTCTGTGTGTGTGTGTGTGTGTGTGTGTGTATGTGTGTGTGTGTGTGTGTGTACTGTGTGTGTGTGTGTACTGTGTGTGTGTGTGTGTGTACTGTGTGTGTGTGTGTGTGTACTGTGTGTGTGTGTGTGTACTGTGTGTGTGTGTGTGTGTACTGTGTGTGTGTGTACTGTGTGTGTGGTACTGTGTGTGTGTGTGTGTGTATATATATTGTGTGTGTGTGTACTGTGTGTGTGTGTGTGTGTACTGTGTGTGTACTGTGTGTGTGTGTACTGTGTGTGTGTGTGTACTGTCTGTGTCTGTGTGTGTGTGTGTGTGTGTACTGTGTGTGTGTACTGTGTTTGTGTGTGTGTACTGTGTGTGTGTGTGTGTACTGTGTGTGTGTGTACTGTGTGTGTGTACTGTGTGTGTGTACTGTGTGTGTGTGTACTGTGTGTGTGTGTGTACTGTGTGTGTACTGTGTGTGTGTGTGTGTACTGTGTGTGTCTGTGTGTACTGTGTGTGTGTGTGTGTGTGTGTGTGTGTGTGTACTCTGTGTGTGTACTGTGTGTGTGTGTGTACTGTGTGTGTGTGTACTGTGTGTGTGTGTGTACTGTGTGTGTGTGTACTGTGTGTATGTGAAACAGACGAGTGTTTGGCTCCGCCTCCTTCCTTTCTATTAACAGTTTCATAATCAAGTTTGTCGAGCAGAGGGCGGTCTCACTCCATACTGCAGAATCCCCTCAGCTCTCTGTGTGTGTGTGTGTACTGTGTTTGTGTGTGTGTACTGTGTGTGTGTGTGTGTGTGTGTACACTGTGTGTGTGTGTACTGTGTGTGTACTGTGTGTGTGTGTGTGTGTACTGTGTGTGTGTACTGTGTGTGTGTGTACTGTGTGTGTGTGTGTGTACTGTGTGTGTACTGTGTGTGTGTGTGTGAAACAGATGAGTGTTTGGCTCTGCCTCCTTCCTTTCTATTAACAGTTTCATAATCAAGTTTGTCCAGCAGAGGGCGCTCTCACTCCATACTGCAGAATCCCCTCAGCTCTGTGTGTGTGTGTTTGTGTCCTGTGTGTGTTTTTGTGTTCTGTGTGTGTGTGTGTGTGTGTGTGTGTGTGTGTGTGTGTGTGTGTACTGTGTGTGTGTGAAACAGACGAGTGTTTGGCTCCGCCTCCTTCCTTTCTATTAACAGTTTCATAATCAAGTTTGTCCAGCAGAGGGCGCTCTCACTCCATACTGCAGAATCCCCTCAGCTCTGTGTGTGTGTGTGTGTGTTCTGTGTGTGTGTGTGTGTGTATGTGTGTGTGTGTGTGTGTGTGTGTGTGTGTACTGTGTTTGTACTGTGTGTGTGTGAAACAGATGAGTGTTTGGCTCCGCCTCCTTCCTTTCGATTAACAGTTTCATAATCAAGTTTGTCCAGCAGAGGGCGCTCTCACTCCATACTGCAGAATCCCCTCAGCTCTATGTGTGTGTGTGTGTGTGTGTGTGTGTGTGTGTGTGTGTGTGTGTGTGTGTGTGTGTACTGTGTGTGTGTACTGTGTGTGTGTACTGTGTGTGTGGTACTGTGTGTGTGGTTCGGGTATACTGTGTGTGTGTGTGTACTGTGTGTGTGTGTGTGTATTGTGTGTGTGTGTACTGTCTGTGTGTACTGTCTGTGTGTGTACTGTGTGTGTGTGTGTGTACTGTCTGTGTGTGTGTGTGTGTGTGTGTGTGTGTGTGTGTGTGTGTGTGTGTGTACTGTGTGTGTGTACTGTGTGTGTGTAATGTGTGTGTGTACTGTGTGTGTCTCTGTGTGTGTGTGTGTGTGTTTGGTGTGTGTATGTGTTTGTTGTGTGTGTCTCTGTGTGTGTGTGTGTGTGTGTGTGTGTGTGTTTGGTGTGTGTATGTGTTTGTTGTGTGTGTCTCTGTGTGTGTGTGTTTTTGGTGTGTATATGTGTTTGTTGTGTGTGTCTCTGTGTGTGTGTGTGTTTGGTGTGTGTAAGTGTGCTTGGTGTGTGTGTGTGTGTGTGTGTGTGTGTGTGTGTGTGTTGTGTGTGTCTCTTTGTGTGTGTGTGTGTGTGTGTGTGTGTGTGTGTGTTTGGTGTGTGTATGTGTGTTTGGTGTGTGTGTGTTCTGTGTGTGTGTACTGTGTGTGTGTACTGTTTGTGTGTGTACTGTGTGTGTGTACTGTGTTTGTGTGTGTGTACTGTGTGTGTGTGTACTGTGTGTGTGTGTACTGTGTGTGTGTGTGTGTGTGTCTGTGTGTGTGTGTGTGTGTGTCTCTTTGTGTGTGTGTGTGTGTGTGTGTGTGTTTGGTGTGTGTATGTGTGTTTGGTGTGTGTGTTTGTGTGTGTTCTGTGTGTGTGTACTGTGTGTGTGTACTGTGTGTGTGTGTGTGTACTGTGTGTGTGTGTGTGTGTGTGTGTGTGTGTGTGTGTGTGTGTGTGTGTGTACTGTGTGTGTGTGTACTGTGTGTGTGTACTGTGTGTGTGTGTACTGTGTGTGTGTGTGTGTACTGTTTGTGTGTGAAATAGACGAGTGTTTGGCTCCGCCTCCTTCCTTTCAATTAACAGTTTCATAATCAAGTTTGTCCAGCTGAGGGCGCTCTCACTCCATACTGCAGAATCCCCTCAGCTCTGTGTGTGTGTGTTTGTGTTCTGTGTGTGTGTGTGTGTGTGTGTGTGTGTGTGTGTGTGTGTGTGTGTGTGTACTGTGTGTGTGTGTACTGTGTGAAACAGACGAGTGTTTGGCTCCGCCTCCTTCCTTTCTATAAACAGTTTCATAATCAAGTTTATCCAGCAGAGGGCGCTCTCACTCCATACTGCAGAATCCCCTCAGCTCTGTGTGTGTGTGTGTGTGTGTGTGTGTGTGTGTGTGTGTGTACTGTGTGTGTGTGTGTGTACTGTGTGTGTGTGTGTGTGTGTGTATGTGTACTGTGTGTGTGTGTGTGTACTGTGTGTGTGTGTACTGTGTGTGTGTACTGTGTGTGTGTGTGTACTGTGTGTGTGTGTGTGTACTGTGTGTGTGTGAAACAGACGAGTGTTTGGCTCCGCCTCCTTCCTTTCTATTAACAGTTTCATAATCAAGTTTGTCCAGCAGAGGGCGCTCTCACTCCATACTGCAGAATCCCCTCAGCTCTGTGTGTGTGTGTGTGTGTTCTGTGTGTGTGTGTGTGTGTATGTGTGTGTGTGTGTGTGTGTGTGTGTGTGTGTACTGTGTTTGTACTGTGTGTGTGTGAAACAGATGAGTGTTTGGCTCCGCCTCCTTCCTTTCGATTAACAGTTTCATAATCAAGTTTGTCCAGCAGAGGGCGCTCTCACTCCATACTGCAGAATCCCCTCAGCTCTGTGTGTGTGTGTTTGTGTTCTGTGTGTGTGTTTGTGTTCTGTGTGTGTGTGTGTGTGTGTGTGTGTGTGTGTACTGTTTGTGTGTGAAACAGACAAGTGTTTGGCTCCGCCTCCTTCCTTTCTATTAACAGTTTCATAATCAAGTTTGTCCAGCAGAGGGCGCTCTCACTCCATACTGCAGAATCCCCTCAGCTCTGTGTGTGTGTGTGTGTGTGTGTGTGTGTGTGTACTGTGTGTGTGTGAACTGTGTGTGTGTGAAACAGATGAGTGTTTGGCTCCGCCTCCTTCCTTTCTATTAACAGTTTCATAATCAAGTTTGTCCAGCAGAGGGCGCTCTCACTCCATACTGCAGAATCCCCTCAGCTCTGTGTGTGTGTGTGTGTGTGTGTGTGTGTGTGTGTGTGTGTGTGTGTGTACTGTGTGTGTGTGTGTACTGTGTGTGTGTGTGTGTGTACTGTGTGTGTGTGTGTGTGTGTTTGTGTGTGTACTGTGTGTGTGTGTGTGTGTACTGTGTGTGTGTGTACTGTGTGTGTGGTACTGTGTGTGTGTGTGTGTGTATATATATTGTGTGTGTGTGTACTGTGTGTGTGTGTGTGTGTACTGTGTGTGTACTGTGTGTGTGTGTACTGTGTGTGTGTGTGTACTGTCTGTGTCTGTGTGTGTGTGTGTGTGTGTACTGTGTGTGTGTACTGTGTTTGTGTGTGTGTACTGTGTGTGTGTGTGTGTACTGTGTGTGTGTGTACTGTGTGTGTGTACTGTGTGTGTGTACTGTGTGTGTGTGTACTGTGTGTGTGTGTGTACTGTGTGTGTACTGTGTGTGTGTGTGTGTACTGTGTGTGTCTGTGTGTACTGTGTGTGTGTGTGTGTGTGTGTGTGTGTGTGTGTGTACTCTGTGTGTGTACTGTGTGTGTGTGTGTACTGTGTGTGTGTGTACTGTGTGTGTGTGTGTACTGTGTGTGTGTGTACTGTGTGTATGTGAAACAGACGAGTGTTTGGCTCCGCCTCCTTCCTTTCTATTAACAGTTTCATAATCAAGTTTGTCGAGCAGAGGGCGGTCTCACTCCATACCGCAGAATCCCCTCAGCTCTCTGTGTGTGTGTGTGTACTGTGTTTGTGTGTGTGTACTGTGTGTGTGTGTGTGTGTGTGTACACTGTGTGTGTGTGTACTGTGTGTGTACTGTGTGTGTGTGTGTGTGTACTGTGTGTGTGTACTGTGTGTGTGTGTACTGTGTGTGTGTGTGTGTGTACTGTGTGTGTACTGTGTGTGTGTGTGTGAAACAGATGAGTGTTTGGCTCTGCCTCCTTCCTTTCTATTAACAGTTTCATAATCAAGTTTGTCCAGCAGAGGGCGCTCTCACTCCATACTGCAGAATCCCCTCAGCTCTGTGTGTGTGTGTTTGTGTCCTGTGTGTGTTTTTGTGTTCTGTGTGTGTGTGTGTGTGTGTGTGTGTGTGTGTGTGTACTGTGTGTGTGTGAAACAGACGAGTGTTTGGCTCCGCCTCCTTCCTTTCTATTAACAGTTTCATAATCAAGTTTGTCCAGCAGAGGGCGCTCTCACTCCATACTGCAGAATCCCCTCAGCTCTGTGTGTGTGTGTGTGTGTGTGTGTGTGTGTGTACTGTGTGTGTGTGAACTGTGTGTGTGTGAAACAGATGAGTGTTTGGCTCCGCCTCCTTCCTTTCTATTAACAGTTTCATAATCAAGTTTGTCCAGCAGAGGGCGCTCTCACTCCATACTGCAGAATCCCCTCAGCTCTGTGTGTGTGTGTGTGTGTGTGTGTGT
>NW_026870355.1:220000-242500 GCF_963584025.1 Labrus mixtus
GTGGCCCTGGGTCGGATGGAGAAGTGTTAGAGAGGCCCTGGAGCTCTGCAGGAAGTGCTGGACAGCAAAGGTCAGGCTCTGGGAGCCCCTGAGTCAGATGGAGGAGTGTTAGAGAGGGCCTGGAGCTCTGCAGGAAATGCTGGACAGCAAAGGTCAGACTCTGGGTGACCCTGGGTGGGCTGGAGGAGTGTTAGAGAGGGCCTGGAGCTCTGCAGGCAGTGCTGGAGACTAAGTGTGGGGCTCCTGGGGGCTCTGGGAGCCCCTGGGTGGGCTGGAGGAGTGAGACAGAGGGCCTGGAGCTCTGCTGGGAGTGCTGGACAGCAAGTGTGGGGCTCCTGGGGGCTCTGGGAGCCCCTGGGTGGGCTGGAGCAGTGTGAGAGAGGGCCTGGAGCTCTGCTGGGAGTGCTGGACAGCAAAGGTCAGGCTCTGGGAGCCCCTGGGTGGGCTGGAGGAGTGTTAGAGAGGGCCTGGAGCTCTGCAGGTATTTCTGGACAGCAAGTGTGGGGCTCCTGGGGGCTCTGGGAGCCCCTGGGTGGGCTGGAGGAGTGTTAGTGAGGGCCTGGAGCTCTGCAGGTAGTGCTGGACAGCAAGTGTGGGGCTCCTGGGGGCTCTGGGAGCCCCTGGGTGGGCTGGAAGAGTGAGACAGAGGGCCTGGAGCTCTGCTGGGAGTGCTGGACAGCAAGTGTGGGGCTCCTGGGGGCTCTGGGAGCCCCTGGGTGGGCTGGAGGAGTGTGAGAGAGGGCCTGGAGCTCTGCAGGAAGTGCTGAAGGGCAAAGGTCAGGCTCTAGGTTGGCTGGAGGAGTGTGAGAGAGGGCCTGGAGCTCTGCAGGGAGTGCTGGACAGCAAGTGTGGGGCTCCTGGGGGCTCTGGGAGCCCTTGGGTGGGCTGGAGGAGTGAGACAGAGGGCCTGGAGCTCTGCTGGGAGTGCTGGACAGCAAGTGTGGGGCTCCTGGGGGCTCTGGGAGCCCCTGGGTGGGCTGGATGAGTGTTAGAGAGGGCCTGGAGCTCTGCAGGTAGTGCTGGACAGCAAAGGTCAGACTTTGGGTGACCCTGGGTGGGCTGGAGAAGTGTGACAGAGGGCCTGGAGCTCTGCTGGGAGTGCTGGACAGCAAAGGTCAGGCTCTGGGAGCCCCTGGGTGGGCTGGAGGAGTGAGACAGAGGTCCTGGAGCTCTGCTGGGAGTGCTGGACAGCAAAGGTCAGGCTCTGGGTGACCCTGGGTGGGCTGGAGGAGTGTTAGAGAGGGCCTGGAGCTCTGCAGGTAGTGCTGGACAGCAAGTGTGGGGCTCCTGGGGGCTCTGGGAGCCCCTGGGTGGGCTGGAGGAGTGTGAGAGAGGGCCTGGAGCTCTGCAGGAAGTGCTGGACAGCAAAGGTCAGGCTCTGGGAGCCCCTGAGTCAGATGGCGGAGTGTTAGAGAGGGCCTGGAGCTCTGCTGGGAGTTCTGGACAGCAAAGGTCAGGCTCTTGGAGCCCCTGGGTGGGCTGGAGGAGTGTGAGAGAGGGCCTGGAGCTCTGCAGGTAGTGCTGGACAGCAAGTGTGGGGCTCCTGGGGGCTCTGGGAGCCCCTGGGTGGGCTGGAGGAGTGTTAGAGAGGGCCTGGAGCTCTGCTGGGAGTGCTGGACAGCAAAGGTCAGGCTCTGGGAGCCCCTGAGTCAGATGGAGGAGTGTTAGAGAGGGCCTGGAGCTCTGCAGGAAGTGCTGGACAGCAAAGGTCAGGCTCTGGGTGACCCTGGGTGGGCTGGAGGAGTGTTAGAGAGGGCCTGGAGCTCTGCAGGTAGTGCTGGACAGCAAGTGTGGGGCTCCTGGGGGCTCTGGGAGCCCCTGGGTGGGCTGGAGGAGTGTTAGAGAGGCCCTGGGGCTCTGCAGGGAGTGCTGGACAGCAAGTGTGGGGCTCTGGGTGGCCCTGGGTCATATGGAGAAGTGTTAGAGAGGCCCTGGAGCTCTTCAGGGAGTGCTGGAGAGCAAAGGTCAGGCTCTGGGAGCCCCTAGGTCAGATGGAGGAGTGTTAGAGAGGGCCTGGAGCTCTGCAGGAAGTGCTGGACAGCAAGTGTAGGGCTCCTGGGGGCTCTGGGAGCCCCTGGGTGGGCTGGAGGAGTGTTAGAGAGGGCCTGGAGCTCTGCTGGGAGTGCTGGACAGCAAAGGTCAGGCTCTGGGAGCCCCTGGGTGGGCTGGAGGAGTGTGAGAGAGGGCCTGGAGCTCTGCAGGTAGTGCTGGACAGCAAGTGTGGGGCTCCTGGGGGCTCTGGGAGCCCCTGGGTGGGCTGGAGGAGTGTGAGAGAGGGCCTGGAGCTCTTCTGGGAGTGCTGGACAGCAAAGGTCAGGCTCTGGGAGCCCCTGGGTGGGCTGGAGGAGTGTTAGAGAGGGCCTGGAGCTCTGCAGGTAGTGCTGGACAGCAAGTGTGGGGCTCCTGGGGGCTCTGGGAGCCCCTGGGTGTGCTGGAGGAGTGTGAGAGAGGGCCTGGAGCTCTGCTGGGAGTGCTGGACAGCAAAGGTCAGGCTCTGGGAGCCCCTGGGTGGGCTGGAGGAGTGTTAGAGAGGGCCTGGAGCTCTGCTGGGAGTGCTGGACAGCAAGTGGGGGGCTCCTGGGAGCTCTGGGTGCCCCTGGGTGGGCTGGAGGAGTGTTAGAGAGGGCCTGGAGCTCTGCTGGGAGTGCTGGACAGCAAGTGGGGGGCTCTGGGAGCCCCTGGGTGGGCTGGAGGAGTGTTAGAGAGGGCCTGGAGCTCTGCTGGGAGTGCTGGACAGCAAAGGTCAGGCTCTGGGAGCCCCTGGGTGGGCTGGAGGAGTGTTAGAGAGGGCCTGGAGCTCTGCAGGAAGTGCTGGACAGCAAAGGTCAGGCTCTGGGAGCCCCTGAGTCAGATGGAGGAGTGTTAGAGAGGGCCTGGAGCTCTGCAGGAAGTGCTGGAAAGCAAAGGTCAGGCTCTCGGTGACCCTGGGTGGGCTGGAGGAGTGTTAGAGAGGGCCTGGAGCTCTGCTGGGAGTGCTGGACAGCAAGTGGGGGGCTCTGGGAGCCCCTGGGTGGGCTGGAGGAGTGAGACAGAGGGCCTGGAGCTCTGTTGGGAGTGCTGGACAGCAAGTGTGGGGCTCCTGGGGGCTCTGGGAGCCCCTGGGTGGGCTGGAGGAGTGTGAGAGAGGGCCTGGAGCTCTGCTGGGTGTGCTGGACAGCAAAGGTCAGGCTCTGGGAGCCCCTGGGTGGGCTGGAGGAGTGTTAGAGAGGGCCTGGAGCTCTGCAGGTATTTCTGGACAGCAAATGTGGGGCTCCTGGGGGCTCTGGGAGCCCCTGGGTGGGCTGGAGGAGTGTTAGAGAGGGCCTGGAGCTCTGCAGGTATTGCTGGACAGCAAGTGTGGGGCTCCTGGGGGCTCTGGGAACCCCTGGGTGGGCTGGAGGAGTGAGACAGAGGGCCTGGAGCTCTGCTGGGAGTGCTGGACAGCAAGTGTGGGGCTCCTGGGGGCTCTGGGAGCCCCTGGGTGGGCTGGAGGAGTGTTAGAGAGGGCCTGGAGCTCTGCAGGTAGTGCTGGACAGCAAGTGTGGGGCTCCTGGGGGCTCTGGGAGCCCCTGGGTGGGCTGGAGGAGTGAGACAGAGGGCCTGGAGCTCTGCTGGGAGTGCTGGACAGCAAGTGTGGGGCTCCTGGGGGCTCTGGGAGCCCCTGGGTGTGCTGGAGGACTGTGAGAGAGGGCCTGGAGCTCTGCTGGGAGTGCTGGACAGCAAGTGTGTGGCTCCTGGGGGCTCTGGGTACCCCTGGGTGGGCTGGAGGAGTGTGAGAGAGGGCCTGGAGCTCTGCTGGGAGTGCTGGACAGCAAGTGTGGGGCTCCTTGGGGCTCTGTGAGCCCCTGGGTGGGCTGGAGGAGTGTGAGAGAGTGCCTGGAGCTCTGCTGGGAGTGCTGGACAGCAAGTGTGGGGCTCCTGGGGGCTCTGGGAGCCCCTGGGTGGCCTGGAGGAGTGTTAGAGAGGGCCTGGAACTCTGCTGGGAGTGCTGGACAGCAAGTGTGGGGCTCCTGGGGGCTCTGGGTGCCCCTGGGTGGGCTGGAGGAGTGTTAGAGAGGGCCTGGAGCTCTGCTGGGAGTGCTGGACAGCAAGTGCGGGGCTCTGGGAGCCCCTGGGTGGGCTGGAGGAGTGTGAGAGAGGGCCTGGAGCTCTGCTGGGAGTGCTGGACAGCAAGTGTGGGGCTCCTGGGGGCTCTGTGAGCCCCTGGGTGGGCTGGAGGAGTGTTAGAGAGGGCCTGGAGCTCTGCTGGGAGTGCTGGACAGCAAAGGTCAGGCTCTGGGAGCCCCTGGGTGGGCTGGAGGAGTGTTAGAGAGGGCCTGGAGCTCTGCAGGAAGTGCTGGACAGCAAAGGTCAGGCTCTGGGAGCCCCTGAGTCAGATGGAGGAGTGTTAGAGAGGGCCTGGAGCTCTGCAGGAAGTGCTGGAAAGCAAAGGTCAGGCTCTCGGTGACCCTGGGTGGGCTGGAGGAGTGTTAGAGAGGGCCTGGAGCTCTGCTGGGAGTGCTGGACAGCAAGTGGGGGGCTCTGGGAGCCCCTGGGTGGGCTGGAGGAGTGAGACAGAGGGCCTGGAGCTCTGTTGGGAGTGCTGGACAGCAAGTGTGGGGCTCCTGGGGGCTCTGGGAGCCCCTGGGTGGGCTGGAGGAGTGTGAGAGAGGGCCTGGAGCTCTGCTGGGTGTGCTGGACAGCAAAGGTCAGGCTCTGGGAGCCCCTGGGTGGGCTGGAGGAGTGTTAGAGAGGGCCTGGAGCTCTGCAGGTATTTCTGGACAGCAAATGTGGGGCTCCTGGGGGCTCTGGGAGCCCCTGGGTGGGCTGGAGGAGTGTTAGAGAGGGCCTGGAGCTCTGCAGGTATTGCTGGACAGCAAGTGTGGGGCTCCTGGGGGCTCTGGGAACCCCTGGGTGGGCTGGAGGAGTGAGACAGAGGGCCTGGAGCTCTGCTGGGAGTGCTGGACAGCAAGTGTGGGGCTCCTGGGGGCTCTGGGAGCCCCTGGGTGGGCTGGAGGAGTGTTAGAGAGGGCCTGGAGCTCTGCAGGTAGTGCTGGACAGCAAGTGTGGGGCTCCTGGGGGCTCTGGGAGCCCCTGGGTGGGCTGGAGGAGTGAGACAGAGGGCCTGGAGCTCTGCTGGGAGTGCTGGACAGCAAGTGTGGGGCTCCTGGGGGCTCTGGGAGCCCCTGGGTGTGCTGGAGGACTGTGAGAGAGGGCCTGGAGCTCTGCTGGGAGTGCTGGACAGCAAGTGTGTGGCTCCTGGGGGCTCTGGGTACCCCTGGGTGGGCTGGAGGAGTGTGAGAGAGGGCCTGGAGCTCTGCTGGGAGTGCTGGACAGCAAGTGTGGGGCTCCTTGGGGCTCTGTGAGCCCCTGGGTGGGCTGGAGGAGTGTGAGAGAGTGCCTGGAGCTCTGCTGGGAGTGCTGGACAGCAAGTGTGGGGCTCCTGGGGGCTCTGGGAGCCCCTGGGTGGCCTGGAGGAGTGTTAGAGAGGGCCTGGAACTCTGCTGGGAGTGCTGGACAGCAAGTGTGGGGCTCCTGGGGGCTCTGGGTGCCCCTGGGTGGGCTGGAGGAGTGTTAGAGAGGGCCTGGAGCTCTGCTGGGAGTGCTGGACAGCAAGTGCGGGGCTCTGGGAGCCCCTGGGTGGGCTGGAGGAGTGAGATAGAGGGCCTGGAGCTCTGCTGGGAGTGCTGGACAGCAAGTGTGGGGCTCCTGGGGGCTCCGGGAGCCCCTGGGTGGGCTGGAGGAGTGTGAGAGAGGGCCTGGAGCTCTGCTGGGAGTGCTGGAAAGCAAGTGTGGGGCTCATGGGGGCTCTGGGAGCCCCTGGGTGGGCTGGAGGAGTGTTAGAGAGGGCCTGGAGCTCTGCAGGTAGTGCTGGAGACTAAGTGTGGGGTGTGGGGCTCCTGGGGGCTGGAGGAGTGTTAGAGAGGGCCTGGAGCATGCAGGTAGTGCTGGAGACTAAGTGTGGGGCTCCTGGGGGCTCTGGGAGCCCCTGGGTGGGCTGGAGGAGTGAGACAGAAGGCCTGGAGCTCTGCTGGGAGTGCTGGACAGCAAGTGTGGGGCTCCTGGGGACTCTGGGAGCCCCTGGGTGGGCTGGAGGAGTGTGAGAGAGGGCCTGGAGCTCTGCAGGGAGTGCTGGACAGCAAGTGTGGGGCTCCTGGGGGCTCTGGGTGCCCCTGGGTGGGCTGGAGGAATGTTAGAGAGGGCCTGGAGCTCTGCTGGGAGTGCTGGACAGCAAGTGTGGGGCTCCTGGGGGCTCTGGGAGCCCCTGGGTGGGCTGGAGGAGTGTGAGAGAGGGCCTGGAGCTCTGCTGGGAGTGCTGGACAGCAAGTGTGGGGCTCCTGGGGGCTCTGTGAGCCCCTGGGTGGGCTGGAGGAGTGTTAGAGAGGGCCTGGAGCTCTGCAGGTAGTGCTGGAAAGCAAGTGTGGGACTCCTGGGGGCTCTGGGAGCCCCAGGGTGGGCTGGAGGAGTGAGACAGAGGGCCTGGAGCTCTGCTGGGAGTGCTGGACTGCAAGTGTGGGGCTCCTGGGGGCTCTGGGAGCCCCTGGGTGGGCTGGAGGAGTGAGACAGAGGGCCTGGAGCTCTGCTGGGAGTGCTGGACAGCAAGTGTGGGGCTCCTGGGGGCTCTGGGAGCCCCTGGGTGGGCTGGAGGAGTGTGAGAGAGGGCCTGGAGCTCTGCTGGGAGTGCTGGACAGCAGGTGTGGGGCTCCTGGGGGCTCTGGTAGCCCCTGGGTGGGCTGGATGAGTGTTAGAGAGGGCCTGGAGCTCTGCAGGTAGTGCTGGACAGCAAGTGTGGGGCTCCTGGGGGCTCTGGGAGCCCTTGGGTGGGCTGGAGGACTGTGAGAGAGGGCCTGGAGCTCTGCTGGGAGTGCTGGACAGCAAAGGTAAGGCTCTGGGAGCCCCTGGGTGGGCTGGAGGAGTGTTAGAGAGGGCCTGGAGCTCTGCAGGTAGTGCTGGACAGCAAGTGTGGGGCTCCTGGGGGCTCTGGGAGCCCCTGGGTGGGCTGGAGGAGTGTGAGAGAGGGCCTGGAGCTCTGCTGGGAGTGCTGGACAGCAAAGGTCAGGCTCTGGGAGCCCCTGGGTGGGCTGGAGGAGTGAGACAGAGGTCCTGGAGCTCTGCTGGGAGTGCTGGACAGCAAAGGTCAGGCTCTGGGAGCCCCTGGGTGGGCTGGAGGAGTGTTAGAGAGGGCCTGGAGCTCTGCAGGTATTGCTGGACAGCAAGTGTGGGGCTCCTGGGGGCTCTGGGAACCCCTGGGTGGGCTGGAGGAGTGAGACAGAGGGCCTGGAGCTCTGCTGGGAGTGCTGGACAGCAAGTGTGGGGCTCCTGGGGGCTCTGGGAGCCCCTGGGTGGGCTGGAGGAGTGTGAGAGAGGGCCTGGAGCTCTGCTGGGAGTGCTGGACAGCAAGTGTGGGGCTCATGGGGGCTCTGGGAGCCCCTGGGTGGGCTGGAGGAGTGTTAGAGAGGGCCTGGAGCTCTGCAGGTAGTGCTGGACAGCAAGTGTGGGGCTCCTGGGGGCTCTGGGAGCCCCTGGGTGTGCTGGAGGAGTGTGAGAGAGGGCCTGGAGCTATGCTGGGAGTGCTGGACAGCAAGTGTGGGGCTCCTGGGGGCTTTTGGAGCCCCTGGGTGGGATGGAGGAGTGTTAGAGAGGGCCTGGAGCTCTGCAGGTAGTGCTGGACAGCAAGTGTGGGGCTCCTGGGGGCTCTGGGAGCCCCTGGGTGGGCTGGAGGAGTGAGACAGAGGGCCTGGAGCTCTGCTGGGAGTGCTGGACAGCAAGTGTGGGGTTCCTGGGGGCTCTGGGTGCCCCTGGGTGGGCTGGAGGAGTGTTAGAGAGGGCCTGGAGCTCTGCTGGGAGTGCTGGACAGCAAGTGTGGGGCTCTGGGAGCCCCTGGGTGGGCTGGAGGAGTGTTAGAGAGGGCCTGGAGCTCTGCAGGTAGTGCTGGACAGCAAGTGTGGGGCTCCTGGGGGCTCTGGGAGCCCCTGGGTGGGCTGGAGGAGTGTGAGAGAGGGCCTGGAGCTCTGCTGGGAGTGCTGGACAGCAAAGGTCAGGCTCTGGGAGCCTCTGGGTGGGCTGGAGGAGTGTTAAGAGAGGGCCTGGAGCTCTGCAGGTAGTGCTGGACAGCAAGTGTGGGGCTCCTGGGGGCTCTGGGAACCCCTGGGTGGGCTGGAGGAGTGAGACAGAGGGCCTGGAGCTCTGCTGGGAGTGCTGGACAGCAAGTGTGGGGCTCCTGGGGGCTCTGGGAGCCCCTGGGTGGGCTGGAGGAGTGTGAGAGAGGGCCTGGAGCTCTGCTGGGAGTGCTGGACAGCAAGTGTGGGGCTCATGGGGGCTCTGGGAGCCCCTGGGTGGGCTGGAGGAGTGTTAGAGAGGGCCTGGAGCTCTGCAGGTAGTGCTGGAGACTAAGTGTGGGGTTTGGGGCTCCTGGGGGCTGGAGGAGTGTTAGAGAGGGCCTGGAGCATGCAGGTAGTGCTGGAGACTAAGTGTGGGGCTCCTGGGGGCTCTGGGAGCCCCTGGGTGGGCTGGAGGAGTGAGACAGAAGGCCTGGAGCTCTGGTGGGAGTGCTGGACAGCAAGTGTGGGGCTCCTGGGGACTCTGGGAGCCCCTGGGTGGGCTGGAGGAGTGTTAGAGAGGGCCTGGAGCTCTGCTGGGAGTGCTGCACAGCAAGTGGGGGGCTCCTGGGAGCTCTGGGAGCCCCTGGGTGGGCTGGAGGAGTGAGACAGAGGGCCTGGAGCTCTGCTGGGAGTGCTGGACAGCAAATATGGGGCTCCTGGGGGCTCTGGGAGCCCCTGGGTGGGCTGGAGGAGTGTTAGAGAGGGCCTGGAGCTCTGCAGGTAGTGCTGGACAGCAAGTGTGGGGCTCCTGGGGGCTCTGGGAGCCCCTGGGTGTGCTGGAGGAGTGTGAGAGAGGGCCTGGAGCTCTGCAGGTAGTGCTGGACAGCAAGTGTGGGGCTCCTGGGGGCTCTGGGAGCCCCTGGGTGGGCTGGAGGAGTGAGACAGAGGGCCTGGAGCTCTGCTGGGAGTGCTGGACAGCAAGTGTGGGGCTCCTGGGGGCTCTGGGAGCCCCTGGGTGGGCTGGAGGAGTGTGAGAGAGGGCCTGGAGCTCTGCTGGGAGTGCTGGACAGCAAAGGTCAGGCTCTGGGAGCCCCTGGGTGGGCTGGAGGAGTGTGAGAGAGGGCCTGGAGCTCTGCAGGTAGTGCTGGACAGCAAGTGTGGGGCTCCTGGGGGCTCTGGGAGCCCCTGGGTGGGCTGGAGGAGTGTGAGAGAGGGCCTGGAGCTCTGCTGGGAGTGCTGGACAGCAAAGGTCAGGCTCTGGGAGCCCCTGGGTGGGCTGGAGGAGTGTTAGAGAGGGCCTGGAGCTCTGCAGGTAGTGCTGGAGACTAAGTGTGGGGTGTGGGGCTCCTTGGGGCTGGAGGAGTGTTAGAGAGGGCCTGGAGCATGCAGGTAGTGCTGGAGACTAAGTGTGGGGCTCCTGGGGGCTCTGGGAGCCCCTGGGTGGGCTGGAGGAGCTAGACAGAAGGCCTGGAGCTCTGGTGGGAGTGCTGGACAGCAAGTGTGGGGCTCCTGGGGACTCTGGGAGCCCCTGGGTGGGCTGGAGGAGTGTTAGAGAGGGCCTGGAGCTCTGCTGGGAGTGCTGGACAGCAAGTGGGGGGCTCCTGGGAGCTCTGGGAGCCCCTGGGTGGGCTGGAGGAGTGAGACAGAGGGCCTGGAGCTCTGCTGGGAGTGCTGGACAGCAAATATGGGGCTCCTGGGGGCTCTGGGAGCCCCTGGGTGGGCTGGAGGAGTGTTAGAGAGGCCCTGGAGCTCTTCAGGGAGTGCTGGACAGCAAGTGTGGGGCTCTGGGAGCCCCTGGGTGGGCTGGAGGAGTGAGACAGAGGTCCTGGAGCTCTGCTGGGAGTGCTGGGCAGCAAGTGTGGGGCTCCTGGGGGCTCTGGGAGCCCATGGGTGGGCTGGAGGAGTGTGAGAGAGGGCCTGGAGCTCTGCTGGGAGTGCTGGACAGCAAGTGTGGGGCTCATGGGGGCTCTGGGAGCCCCTGGGTGGGCTGGAGGAGTGTTAGAGAGGGCCTGGAGCTCTGCAGGTAGTGCTGGAAAGCAAATGTGGGGCTCCTGGGGGCTCTGGGTGCCCCTGGGTGGGCTGGAGGAATGTTAGAGAGGGCCTGGAGCTCTGCTGGGAGTGCTGGGCAGCAAGTGGGGGGCTTCTGGGAGCTCTGGGAGCCCCTGGGTGGGCTGGAGGAGTGAGACCGAGGGCCTGGAGCTCTGCTGGGAGTGCTGGACAGCAAATATGGGGCTCCTGGGGGCTCTGGGAGCCCCTGGGTGGGCTGGAGGAGTGTTAGAGAGGGCCTGGAGCTCTGCTGGGAGTGCTGGACAGCAAGTGGGGGGCTCCTGGGGGCTCTGGGTGCCCCTGGGTGGGCTGGAGAAGTTTTACAGAGGGCCTGGAGCTCTGCTGGGAGTGCTGGACAGCAAGTGTGGGTCTCTGGGAGCCCCTGGGTGGGCTGGAGGAGTGTTTTAGAGGCCCTGGAGCTCTTCAGGGAGTGCTGGACAGCAAGTGTGGGGCTCTGGGAGCCCCTGGGTGGGCTGGAGGAGTAAGACAGAGGTCCTGGAGCTCTGCTGGGAGTGCTGGGCAGCAAGTGTGGGGCTCCTGGGGGCTCTGGGAGCCCATGGGTGGGCTGGAGGAGTGTGAGAGAGGGCCTGGAGCTCTGCTGGGAGTGCTGGACAGCAAGTGTGGGGCTCATGGGGGCTCTGGGAGCCCCTGGGTGGGCTGGAGGAATGTTAGAGAGGGCCTGGAGCTCTGCTGGGAGTGCTGGGCAGCAAGTGGGGGGCTCCTGGGATTTCTGGGAGCCCCTGGGTGGGCTGGAGGAGTGAGACAGAGGGCCTGGAGCTCTGCTGGGAGTGCTGGACAGCAAATATGGGGCTCCTGGGGGCTCTGGGAGCCCCTGGGTGGGCTGGAGGAGTGTTAGAGAGGGCCTAGAGCTCTGCTGGGAGTGCTGGACAGCAAGTGGGGGGCTCCTGGGGGCTCTGGGTGCCCCTGGGTGGGCTGGAGAAGTTTTACAGAGGGCCTGGAGCTCTGCTGGGAGTGCTGGACAGCAAGTGTGGGTCTCTGGGAGCCCCTGGGTGGGCTGGAGGAGTGTTTTAGAGGCCCTGGAGCTCTTCAGGGAGTGCTGGACAGCAAGTGTGGGGCTCTGGGAGCCCCTGGGTGGGCTGGAGGAGTGAGACAGAGGTCCTGGAGCTCTGCTGGGAGTGCTGGGCAGCAAGTGTGGGGCTCCTGGGGGCTCTGGGAGCCCATGGGTGGGCTGGAGGAGTGTGAGAGAGGGCCTGGAGCTCTGCTGGGAGTGCTGGACAGCAAGTGTGGGGCTCATGGGGGCTCTGGGAGCCCCTGGGTGGGCTGGAGGAGTGAGACAGAGGGCCTGGAGCTCTGCTGGGAGTGCTGGACAGCAAAGGTAAGGCTCTGGGAGCCCCTGGGTGGGCTGGAGGAGTGTTAGAGAGGGCCTGGAGCTCTGCAGGTAGTGCTGGACAGCAAGTGTGGGGCTCCTGGGGGCTCTGGGAGCCCCTGGGTGGGCTGGAGGAGTGAGACAGAGGGCCTGGAGCTCTGCTGGGAGTGCTGGACAGCAAGTGTGGGGCTCCTGGGGGCTCTGGGAGCCCCTGGGTGGGCTGGAGGAGTGTGAGAGAGGGCCTGGAGCTCTGCTGGGAGTACTGGACAGCAGGTGTGGGGCTCCTGGGGGCTCTGGGAGCCCCTGGGTGGGCTGGATGAGTGTTAGAGAGGGCCTGGAGCTCTGCAGGTAGTGCTGGACAGCAAGTGTGGGGCTCCTGGGGGCTCTGGGAGCCCCTGGGTGGGCTGGAGGAGTGTGAGAGAGGGCCTGGAGCTCTGCTGGGAGTGCTGGACAGCAAAGGTCAGGCTCTGGGAGCCCCTGGGTGGGCTGGAGGAGTGAGACAGAGGTCCTGGAGCTCTGCTGGGAGTGCTGGACAGCAAAGGTAAGGCTCTGGGAGCCCCTGGGTGGGCTGGAGGAGTGTTAGAGAGGGCCTGGAGCTCTGCAGGTAGTGCTGGACAGCAAGTGTGGGGCTCCTGGGGGCTCTGGGAGCCCCTGGGTGGGCTGGAGGAGTGTGAGAGAGGGCCTGGAGCTCTGCTGGGAGTGCTGGACAGAAAAGGTCAGGCTCTGGGAGCCCCTGGGTGGGCTGGAGGAGTGAGACAGAGGTCCTGGAGCTCTGCTGGGAGTGCTGGACAGCAAAGGTCAGGCTCTGGGAGCCCCTGGGTGGGCTGGAGGAGTGTTAGAGAGGGCCTGGAGCTCTGCAGGTATTGCTGGACAGCAAGTGTGGGGCTCCTGGGGGCTCTGGGAACCCCTGGGTGGGCTGGAGGAGTGAGACAGAGGGCCTGGAGCTCTGCTGGGAGTGCTGGACAGCAAGTGTGGGGCTCCTGGGGGCTCTGGGAGCCCCTGGATGGGCTGGAGGAGTGTGAGAGAGTGCCTGGAGCTCTGCTGGGAGTGCTGGACAGCAAGTGTGGGGCTCCTGGGGGCTCTGGGAGCCCCTGGGTGGCCTGGAGGAGTGTTAGAGAGGGCCTGGAACTCTGCTGGGAGTGCTGGACAGCAAGTGTGGGGCTCCTGGGGGCTCTGGGTGCCCCTGGGTGGGCTGGAGGAGTGTTAGAGAGGGCCTGGAGCTCTGCTGGGAGTGCTGGACAGCAAGTGCGGGGCTCTGGGAGCCCCTGGGTGGGCTGGAGGAGTGAGATAGAGGGCCTGGAGCTCTGCTGGGAGTGCTGGACAGCAAGTGTGGGGCTCCTGGGGGCTCCGGGAGCCCCTGGGTGGGCTGGAGGAGTGTGAGAGAGGGCCTGGAGCTCTGCTGGGAGTGCTGGAAAGCAAGTGTGGGGCTCATGGGGGCTCTGGGAGCCCCTGGGTGGGCTGGAGGAGTGTTAGAGAGGGCCTGGAGCTCTGCAGGTAGTGCTGGAGACTAAGTGTGGGGTGTGGGGCTCCTGGGGGCTGGAGGAGTGTTAGAGAGGGCCTGGAGCATGCAGGTAGTGCTGGAGACTAAGTGTGGGGCTCCTGGGGGCTCTGGGAGCCCCTGGGTGGGCTGGAGGAGTGAGACAGAAGGCCTGGAGCTCTGCTGGGAGTGCTGGACAGCAAGTGTGGGGCTCCTGGGGACTCTGGGAGCCCCTGGGTGGGCTGGAGGAGTGTGAGAGAGGGCCTGGAGCTCTGCAGGGAGTGCTGGACAGCAAGTGTGGGGCTCCTGGGGGCTCTGGGTGCCCCTGGGTGGGCTGGAGGAATGTTAGAGAGGGCCTGGAGCTCTGCTGGGAGTGCTGGACAGCAAGTGTGGGGCTCCTGGGGGCTCTGGGAGCCCCTGGGTGGGCTGGAGGAGTGTGAGAGAGGGCCTGGAGCTCTGCTGGGAGTGCTGGACAGCAAGTGTGGGGCTCCTGGGGGCTCTGTGAGCCCCTGGGTGGGCTGGAGGAGTGTTAGAGAGGGCCTGGAGCTCTGCAGGTAGTGCTGGAAAGCAAGTGTGGGACTCCTGGGGGCTCTGGGAGCCCCTGGGTGGGCTGGAGGAGTGAGACAGAGGGCCTGGAGCTCTGCTGGGAGTGCTGGACTGCAAGTGTGGGGCTCCTGGGGGCTCTGGGAGCCCCTGGGTGGGCTGGAGGAGTGAGACAGAGGGCCTGGAGCTCTGCTGGGAGTGCTGGACAGCAAGTGTGGGGCTCCTGGGGGCTCTGGGAGCCCCTGGGTGGGCTGGAGGAGTGTGAGAGAGGGCCTGGAGCTCTGCTGGGAGTGCTGGACAGCAGGTGTGGGGCTCCTGGGGGCTCTGGTAGCCCCTGGGTGGGCTGGATGAGTGTTAGAGAGGGCCTGGAGCTCTGCAGGTAGTGCTGGACAGCAAGTGTGGGGCTCCTGGGGGCTCTGGGAGCCCTTGGGTGGGCTGGAGGACTGTGAGAGAGGGCCTGGAGCTCTGCTGGGAGTGCTGGACAGCAAAGGTAAGGCTCTGGGAGCCCCTGGGTGGGCTGGAGGAGTGTTAGAGAGGGCCTGGAGCTCTGCAGGTAGTGCTGGACAGCAAGTGTGGGGCTCCTGGGGGCTCTGGGAGCCCCTGGGTGGGCTGGAGGAGTGTGAGAGAGGGCCTGGAGCTCTGCTGGGAGTGCTGGACAGCAAAGGTCAGGCTCTGGGAGCCCCTGGGTGGGCTGGAGGAGTGAGACAGAGGTCCTGGAGCTCTGCTGGGAGTGCTGGACAGCAAAGGTCAGGCTCTGGGAGCCCCTGGGTGGGCTGGAGGAGTGTTAGAGAGGGCCTGGAGCTCTGCAGGTATTGCTGGACAGCAAGTGTGGGGCTCCTGGGGGCTCTGGGAACCCCTGGGTGGGCTGGAGGAGTGAGACAGAGGGCCTGGAGCTCTGCTGGGAGTGCTGGACAGCAAGTGTGGGGCTCCTGGGGGCTCTGGGAGCCCCTGGGTGGGCTGGAGGAGTGTGAGAGAGGGCCTGGAGCTCTGCTGGGAGTGCTGGACAGCAAGTGTGGGGCTCATGGGGGCTCTGGGAGCCCCTGGGTGGGCTGGAGGAGTGTTAGAGAGGGCCTGGAGCTCTGCAGGTAGTGCTGGACAGCAAGTGTGGGGCTCCTGGGGGCTCTGGGAGCCCCTGGGTGTGCTGGAGGAGTGTGAGAGAGGGCCTGGAGCTATGCTGGGAGTGCTGGACAGCAAGTGTGGGGCTCCTGGGGGCTTTTGGAGCCCCTGGGTGGGATGGAGGAGTGTTAGAGAGGGCCTGGAGCTCTGCAGGTAGTGCTGGACAGCAAGTGTGGGGCTCCTGGGGGCTCTGGGAGCCCCTGGGTGGGCTGGAGGAGTGAGACAGAGGGCCTGGAGCTCTGCTGGGAGTGCTGGACAGCAAGTGTGGGGTTCCTGGGGGCTCTGGGTGCCCCTGGGTGGGCTGGAGGAGTGTTAGAGAGGGCCTGGAGCTCTGCTGGGAGTGCTGGACAGCAAGTGTGGGGCTCTGGGAGCCCCTGGGTGGGCTGGAGGAGTGTTAGAGAGGGCCTGGAGCTCTGCAGGTAGTGCTGGACAGCAAGTGTGGGGCTCCTGGGGGCTCTGGGAGCCCCTGGGTGGGCTGGAGGAGTGTGAGAGAGGGCCTGGAGCTCTGCTGGGAGTGCTGGACAGCAAAGGTCAGGCTCTGGGAGCCTCTGGGTGGGCTGGAGGAGTGTTAAGAGAGGGCCTGGAGCTCTGCAGGTAGTGCTGGACAGCAAGTGTGGGGCTCCTGGGGGCTCTGGGAACCCCTGGGTGGGCTGGAGGAGTGAGACAGAGGGCCTGGAGCTCTGCTGGGAGTGCTGGACAGCAAGTGTGGGGCTCCTGGGGGCTCTGGGAGCCCCTGGGTGGGCTGGAGGAGTGTGAGAGAGGGCCTGGAGCTCTGCTGGGAGTGCTGGACAGCAAGTGTGGGGCTCATGGGGGCTCTGGGAGCCCCTGGGTGGGCTGGAGGAGTGTTAGAGAGGGCCTGGAGCTCTGCAGGTAGTGCTGGAGACTAAGTGTGGGGTTTGGGGCTCCTGGGGGCTGGAGGAGTGTTAGAGAGGGCCTGGAGCATGCAGGTAGTGCTGGAGACTAAGTGTGGGGCTCCTGGGGGCTCTGGGAGCCCCTGGGTGGGCTGGAGGAGTGAGACAGAAGGCCTGGAGCTCTGGTGGGAGTGCTGGACAGCAAGTGTGGGGCTCCTGGGGACTCTGGGAGCCCCTGGGTGGGCTGGAGGAGTGTTAGAGAGGGCCTGGAGCTCTGCTGGGAGTGCTGCACAGCAAGTGGGGGGCTCCTGGGAGCTCTGGGAGCCCCTGGGTGGGCTGGAGGAGTGAGACAGAGGGCCTGGAGCTCTGCTGGGAGTGCTGGACAGCAAATATGGGGCTCCTGGGGGCTCTGGGAGCCCCTGGGTGGGCTGGAGGAGTGTTAGAGAGGGCCTGGAGCTCTGCAGGTAGTGCTGGACAGCAAGTGTGGGGCTCCTGGGGGCTCTGGGAGCCCCTGGGTGTGCTGGAGGAGTGTGAGAGAGGGCCTGGAGCTCTGCAGGTAGTGCTGGACAGCAAGTGTGGGGCTCCTGGGGGCTCTGGGAGCCCCTGGGTGGGCTGGAGGAGTGAGACAGAGGGCCTGGAGCTCTGCTGGGAGTGCTGGACAGCAAGTGTGGGGCTCCTGGGGGCTCTGGGAGCCCCTGGGTGGGCTGGAGGAGTGTGAGAGAGGGCCTGGAGCTCTGCTGGGAGTGCTGGACAGCAAAGGTCAGGCTCTGGGAGCCCCTGGGTGGGCTGGAGGAGTGTGAGAGAGGGCCTGGAGCTCTGCAGGTAGTGCTGGACAGCAAGTGTGGGGCTCCTGGGGGCTCTGGGAGCCCCTGGGTGGGCTGGAGGAGTGTGAGAGAGGGCCTGGAGCTCTGCTGGGAGTGCTGGACAGCAAAGGTCAGGCTCTGGGAGCCCCTGGGTGGGCTGGAGGAGTGTTAGAGAGGGCCTGGAGCTCTGCAGGTAGTGCTGGAGACTAAGTGTGGGGTGTGGGGCTCCTTGGGGCTGGAGGAGTGTTAGAGAGGGCCTGGAGCATGCAGGTAGTGCTGGAGACTAAGTGTGGGGCTCCTGGGGGCTCTGGGAGCCCCTGGGTGGGCTGGAGGAGTGAGACAGAAGGCCTGGAGCTCTGGTGGGAGTGCTGGACAGCAAGTGTGGGGCTCCTGGGGACTCTGGGAGCCCCTGGGTGGGCTGGAGGAGTGTTAGAGAGGGCCTGGAGCTCTGCTGGGAGTGCTGGACAGCAAGTGGGGGGCTCCTGGGAGCTCTGGGAGCCCCTGGGTGGGCTGGAGGAGTGAGACAGAGGGCCTGGAGCTCTGCTGGGAGTGCTGGACAGCAAATATGGGGCTCCTGGGGGCTCTGGGAGCCCCTGGGTGGGCTGGAGGAGTGTTAGAGAGGCCCTGGAGCTCTTCAGGGAGTGCTGGACAGCAAGTGTGGGGCTCTGGGAGCCCCTGGGTGGGCTGGAGGAGTGAGACAGAGGTCCTGGAGCTCTGCTGGGAGTGCTGGGCAGCAAGTGTGGGGCTCCTGGGGGCTCTGGGAGCCCATGGGTGGGCTGGAGGAGTGTGAGAGAGGGCCTGGAGCTCTGCTGGGAGTGCTGGACAGCAAGTGTGGGGCTCATGGGGGCTCTGGGAGCCCCTGGGTGGGCTGGAGGAGTGTTAGAGAGGGCCTGGAGCTCTGCAGGTAGTGCTGGAAAGCAAATGTGGGGCTCCTGGGGGCTCTGGGTGCCCCTGGGTGGGCTGGAGGAATGTTAGAGAGGGCCTGGAGCTCTGCTGGGAGTGCTGGACAGCAAGTGGGGGGCTCCTGGGGGCTCTGGGTGCCCCTGGGTGGGCTGGAGAAGTTTTACAGAGGGCCTGGAGCTCTGCTGGGAGTGCTGGACAGCAAGTGTGGGTCTCTGGGAGCCCCTGGGTGGGCTGGAGGAGTGTTTTAGAGGCCCTGGAGCTCTTCAGGGAGTGCTGGACAGCAAGTGTGGGGCTCTGGGAGCCCCTGGGTGGGCTGGAGGAGTGAGACAGAGGTCCTGGAGCTCTGCTGGGAGTGCTGGGCAGCAAGTGTGGGGATCCTGGGGGCTCTGGGAGCCCATGGGTGGGCTGGAGGAGTGTGAGAGAGGGCCTGGAGCTCTGCTGGGAGTGCTGGACAGCAAGTGTGGGGCTCATGGGGGCTCTGGGAGCCCCTGGGTGGGCTGGAGGAATGTTAGAGAGGGCCTGGAGCTCTGCTGGGAGTGCTGGGCAGCAAGTGGGGGGCTCCTGGGATTTCTGGGAGCCCCTGGGTGGGCTGGAGGAGTGAGACAGAGGGCCTGGAGCTCTGCTGGGAGTGCTGGACAGCAAATATGGGGCTCCTGGGGGCTCTGGGAGCCCCTGGGTGGGCTGGAGGAGTGTTAGAGAGGGCCTAGAGCTCTGCTGGGAGTGCTGGACAGCAAGTGGGGGGCTCCTGGGGGCTCTGGGTGCCCCTGGGTGGGCTGGAGAAGTTTTACAGAGGGCCTGGAGCTCTGCTGGGAGTGCTGGAAAGCAAGTGTGGGTCTCTGGGAGCCCCTGGGTGGGCTGGAGGAGTGTTTTAGAGGCCCTGGAGCTCTTCAGGGAGTGCTGGACAGCAAGTGTGGGGCTCTGGGAGCCCCTGGGTGGGCTGGAGGAGTGAGACAGAGGTCCTGGAGCTCTGCTGGGAGTGCTGGGCAGCAAGTGTGGGGCTCCTGGGGGCTCTGGGAGCCCATGGGTGGGCTGGAGGAGTGTGAGAGAGGGCCTGGAGCTCTGCTGGGAGTGCTGGACAGCAAGTGTGGGGCTCATGGGGGCTCTGGGAGCCCCTGGGTGGGCTGGAGGAGTGTTAGAGAGGGCCTGGAGCTCTGCTGGGAGTGCTGGACAGCAAGTGTGGGGCTCCTGGGGGCTCTGGGTGCCCCTGGGTGGGCTGGATGAATGTTAGAGAGGGCCTGGAGCTCTGCTGGGAGTGCTGGGCAGCAAGTGGGGGGCTCTGGGAGCCCCTGGGTGGGCTGGAGGAGTGAAACAGAGGCCCTGGAGCTCTGCTGGGAGTGCTGGACAGCAAATATGGGGCTCCTGGGGGCTCTGGGAGCCCCTGGGTGGGCTGGAGAGTGAGACAGAGGGCCTGGAGCTCTGCTGGGAGTGCTGGACAGCAAGTGTGGGTCTCTGGGAGCCCCTGGGTGGGCTGGAGGAGTGTTCGAGAGGCCCTGGAGCTCTTCAGGGAGTGCTGGACAACAAGTGTGGGGCTCTGGGAGCCCCTGGGTGGGCTGGAGGAGTGAGACAGAGGTCCTGGAGCTCTGCTGGGAGTGCTGGGCAGCAAGTGTGGGGCTCCTGGGGGCTCTGGGAGCCCATGGGTGGGCTGGAGGAGTGTTAGAGAGGGCCTGGAGCTCTGCAGGTAGTGCTGGACAGCAAGTGTGGGGCTCCTGGGGGCTCTGGGTGCCCCTGGGTGGGCTGGAGGAATGTTAGAGAGGGCCTGGAGCTCTGCTGGGAGTGCTGGGCAGCAAGTGGGGGGCTCCTGGGAGCTCTGGGAGCCCCTGGGTGGGCTGGAGGAGTGAGACAGAGGGCCTGGAGCTCTGCTGGGAGTGCTGGACAGCAAATATGGGGCTCCTGGGGGCTCTGGGAGCCCCTGGGTGGGCTGGAGGAGTGATAGAGAGGGCCTGGAGCTCTGCTGGGAGTGCTGGACAGCAAGTGGGGGGCTCCTGGGGGCTCTGGGTGCCCCTGGGTGGGCTGGAGAAGTTTTACAGAGGGCCTGGAGCTCTGCTGGGAGTGCTGGACAGCAAGTGTGGGTCTCTGGGAGCCCCTGGGTGGGCTGGAGGAGTGTTAGAGAGGCCCTGGAGCTCTTCAGGGAGTGCTGGACAGCAAGTGTGGGGCTCTGGGAGCCCCTGGGTGGGCTGGAGGAGTGAGACAGAGGTCCTGGAGCTCTGCTGGGAGTGCTGGGCAGCAAGTGTGGGGCTCCTGGGGGCTCTGGGAGCCCATGGGTGGGCTGGAGGAGTGTGAGAGAGGGCCTGGAGCTCTGCTGGGAGTGCTGGACAGCAAGTGTGGGGCTCATGGGGGCTCTGGGAGCCCCTGGGTGGGCTGGAGGAGTGTTAGAGAGGGCCTGGAGCTCTGCAGGTAGTGCTGGACAGCAAGTGTGGGGCTCCTGGGGGCTCTGGGTGCCCCTGGGTGGGCTGGAGGAATGTTAGAGAGGGCCTGGAGCTCTGCTGGGAGTGCTGGGCAGCAAGTGGGGGGCTCCTGGGAGCTCTGGGAGCCCCTGGGTGGGCTGGAGGAGTGAGACAGAGGGCCTGGAGCTCTGCTGGGAGTGCTGGACAGCAAATATGGGGCTCCTGGGGGCTCTGGGAGCCCCTGGGTGGGCTGGAGGAGTGTTAGAGAGGGCCTGGAGCTCTGCTGGGAGTGCTGGACAGCAAGTGTGGGGCTCCTGGGGGCTCTGGGTGCCCCTGGGTGGGCTGGAGAAGTTTTACAGAGGGCCTGGAGCTCTGCTGGGAGTGCTGGACAGCAAGTGTGGGTCTCTGGGAGCCCCTGGGTGGGCTGGAGGAGTGTTAGAGAGGCCCTGGAGCTCTTCAGGGAGTGCTGGACAGCAAGTATGGGGCTCTGGGAGCCCCTGGGTGGGCTGGAGGAGTGAGACAGAGGTCCTGGAGCTCTGCTGGGAGTGCTGGACAGCAAGTGTGGGGCTCCTGGGGGCTCTGGGAGCCCCTGGGTGGGCTGGAGGAGTGTGAGAGAGGGCCTGGAGCTCTGCTGGGAGTGCTGGACAGCAAGTGTGGGGCTCATGGGGGCTCTGGGAGCCCCTGGGTGGGCTGGAGGAGTGTTAGAGAGGGCCTGGAGCTCTGCAGGTAGTGCTGGACAGCAAGTGTGGGGCTCCTGGGGGCTCTGGGAGCCCCTGGGTGGGCTGGAAGAGTGAGACAGAGGGCCTGGAGCTCTGCTGGGAGTGCTGGACAGCAAGTGTGGGGCTCCTGGGGGCTCTGGGAGCCCCTGGGTGGGCTGGAGGAGTGTTAGAGAGGGCCTGGAGCTCTGCTGGGAGTGCTGGACAGCAAGTCGGGGGCTCCTGGGGGCTCTGGGTGCCCCTGGGTGGGCTGGAGAAGTGTGACAGAGGGCCTGGAGCTCTGCTGGGAGTGCTGGACAGCAAGTGTGGGTCTCTGGGAGCCCCTGGGTGGGCTGGAGGAGTGTTAGAGAGGCCCTGGAGCTCTTCAGGGAGTGCTGGACAGCAAGTGTGGGGCTCTGGGAGCCCCTGGGTGGGCTGGAGGAGTGAGACAGAGGTCCTGGAGCTCTGCTGGGAGTGCTGGACAGCAAGTGTGGGGCTCCTGGGGGCTCTGGGAGCCCCTGGGTGGGCTGGAGGAGTGTGAGAGAGGGCCTGGAGCTCTGCTGGGAGTGCTGGACAGCAAGTGTGGGGCTCATGGGGGCTCTGGGAGCCCCTGGGTGGGCTGGAGGAGTGTTAGAGAGGGCCTGGAGCTCTGCAGGTAGTGCTGGACAGCAAGTGTGGGGCTCCTGGGGGCTCTGGGAGCCCCTGGGTGGGCTGGAGGAGTGAGACAGAGGGCCTGGAGCTCTGCTGGGAGTGCTGGACAGCAAGTGTGGGGCTCCTGGGGGCTCTGGGAGCCCCTGGGTGGGCTGGAGGAGTGTTAGAGAGGGCCTGGAGCTCTGCTGGGAGTGCTGGACAGCAAGTGTGGGGCTCCTGGGGGCTCTGGGTGCCCCTGGGTGGGCTGGAGGAATGTTAGAGAGGGCCTGGAGCTCTGCTGGGAGTGCTGGGCAGCAAGTGGGGGGCTCCTGGGGGCTCTGGGAGCCCCTGGGTGGGCTGGAGGAGTGAGACAGAGGCCCTGGAGCTCTGCTGGGAGTGCTGGACAGCAAATATGGGGCTCCTGGGGGCTCTGGGAGCCCCTGGGTGGGCTGGAGAGTGAGACAGAGGGCCTGGAGCTCTGCTGGGAGTGCTGGACAGCAAGTGTGGGGCTCCTGGGGGCTCTGGGAGCCCCTGGGTGGGCTGGAGGAGTGTTAGAGAGGGCCTGGAGCTCTGCTGGGAGTGCTGGACAGCAAGTGGGGGGCTCCTGGGGTCTCTGGGTGCCCCTGGGTGGGCTGGAGAAGTGTGACAGAGGGCCTGGAGCTCTGCTGGGAGTGCTGGACAGCAAGTGTGGGGCTCTGGGAGCCCCTGGGTGGGCTGGAGGAGTGAGACAGAGGTCCTGGAGCTCTGCTGGGAGTGCTGGACAGCAAGTGTGGGGCTCCTCGGGGCTCTGGGAGCCCCTGGGTGGGCTGGAGGAGTGAGACAGAGGGCCTGGAGCTCTGCTGGGAGTGCTGGACAGCAAGTGTTGGGCTCCTGGGGGCTCTGGGAGCCCCTGGGTGGGCTGGAGGAGTGTTAGAGAGGGCCTGGAGCTCTGCTCGGAGTGCTGGACAGCAAGTGTGGGTCTCTGGGAGCCCCTGGGTGGGCTGGAGGAGTGTTAGAGAGGCCCTGGAGCTCCTCAGGGAGTGCTGGACAGCAAGTGTGGGGCTCTGGGAGCCCCTGTGTGGGCTGGAGGAGTGTTAGAGAGGCCCTGGAGCTCTTCAGGGAGTGCTGGAGAGCAAAGGTCAGGCACTCCCAGCAGAGCTCCAGGCCCTCTCTAACACTCCTCCAGCCCACCCAGGGGCTCCCAGAGCCCCCAGGAGCCCCACACTTGCTGGCCAGCACTCCCAGCAGAGTTTTTCAGTGCTTTACCTTCTCTTTGTTATGATGTCACTCAGGTCTTTATTTCTCTTTGTTATGATGTCACACAGGTCTTTATTTCTCGTTGTTATGATGTCACTCAGGTCTTTATTTCTCTTTGTTATGATGTCACTCAGGTCTTTATTTCTCGTTGTTATGATGTCACTCCTCTTTACTTCTCTCTTTTATGATGTCACTCAGGTCTTTACTTCTCTCAGTTATGATGTCACTCAGGTCTTTACTTCTCTTTGTTATGATGTCACTCAGGTCTTTACTTCTCTTTGTTATGATGTCACTCCTCTTTACTTCTCTCTGTTATGATGTCACTCAGGTCTTTACTTCTCTCTGTTATGATGTCACTCAGGTCTTTATTTCTCTTTGTTATGATGTCACTCCTCTTCACTTCTCTCTGTTATGATGTCACTCAGGTCTTTACTTCTCTCAGTTATGATGTCACTCAGGTCTTTACTTCTCTTTGTTATGATGTCACTC
>NW_026870355.1:247500-250000 GCF_963584025.1 Labrus mixtus
CTGTGTGTGTGTGTCTCTGTGTGTGTCTCTGTCTGTCTGTGTCTCTATGTCTCTGTCTGTGTGTGTGTGTCTCTGTGTGTGTGTGTGTCTCTGTGTGTGTTTCTGTGTGTCTCTGTCTGTGTGTCTCTGTCTGTGTGTGTCTCTCTGTGTGTGTGTGGCTCTGTGTGTGTGTCTCTGTCTGTGTGTCTCTGTGTGTGTCTCTGTCTGTCTGTGTCTCTGTGTGTCTCTGTCTGTGTGTGTCTCTGTGTGTGTTTCTGTGTGTCTCTTTGTCTCTGTCTGTGTGTCTCTTTCTGTGTGTGTGTGTCTCTCTGTGTGTGTGTGTGTGTGTCTCTGTGTGTTCTCTGTGTGTGTGTCTCTGTGTGTGTCTCTGTGTGTGTGTCTCTGTTTGTGTGTGTCTGTGTGTGTGTGTGTGTGTGTGTGTGTGTGTCTCTGTGTATGTCTCTGTGTGTGTGTCTCTGTCTGTCTGTGTCTCTGTGTCTCTGTCTCTGTGTGTGTCGCTGTGTGTGTGTGTCTCTGTGTATGTCTATGTGTGTGTGTCTCTGTGTGTGTTTCTCTGTGTCTCCGTCTTTTTGTCTCTGTCTGTGTATGTGTCTCTGTCTGTCTGTGTCTCTGTGTGTGTCTCTGTGTATGTGTCTCTGTCTGTCTGTCTGTGTGTGTCTGTGTGTGTGTGTGTGTGTGTGTGTGTGTGTGTCTCTGTCTGTGTGTCTCTGTGTGTGTCTCTGTCTGTCTGTGTCTCTGTGTGTCTCTGTCTGTGTGTGTCTGTGTGTTTTTCTGTGTGTCTCTTTGTCTCTGTCTGTGTGACTCTGTCTGTGTGTGTGTGTCTCTCTGTGTGTGTGTGTGTCTCTGTATGTGTCTCTGTGTGTGTGTGTCTCTGTGTGTGTCTCTGTCTGTCTGTGTCTCTGTGTCTCTGTCTGTGTGTGTGTGTCTCTGTGTGTGTTTCTGTGTGTCTCTGTCTGTGTCTCTGTCTCTCTGTGTCTCTCTGTGTGTGTGTGTCTCTGTGTGTGTGTCTCTGTTTGTGTGTGTCTGTGTGTGTGTGTGTGTGTGTGTGTGTGTCTCTGTGTGTGTCTCTGTCTGTCTGTGTCTCTGTGTGTCTCTGTGTCTCTGTCTGTGTGTATGTGTCTCTGTGTGTCTCTGTGTCTCTGTCTGTGTGTGTGTGTGTCTCTCTGTGTGTGTCTCTGTGTGTGTGTCTCCGTGTGTGTCTCTGTGTGTGTCTCTGTATGTGTGTCTCTGTGTGTGTCTCTGTCTGTGTGTGTCTCTGTCTGTGTGTGTGTGTCTCTGTCTGTCTGTGTGTGTTTGTGTGTGTGTCTGTTTGTGTGTGTCTGTTTGTGTGTGTGTGTGTGTCTCCGTGTGTGTGTCTGTGTGTGTCTCTGTATGTGTGTGTCTCTGTGTCTCTATCTGTGTTTGTGTGTGTGTGTCCCTGTCTGTGTGTGTGTGTGTGTGTGTCTTTCTGTGTGTGTCTCTGTCTGTCTGTGTCTCTGCGTGTCTCTGTGTCTCTGTCTCTGTGTGTGTGTGTGTCTGTGTGTGTGTGTGTGTCTCTGCATGTGTCTCTGTGTGTGTGTGTCTCTGTGTGTGTCTCTGTCTGTCTGTGTCTCTGTGTCTCTGTCTCTGTGTGTGTGTCTCTGTGTGTGTCTCTGTGTGTCTGTGTCTCTGTGTCTCTGTTTGTCTGTGTGTGTCTCTGTGTGTGTCTCTGTGTGTGTTTCTGTGTGTCTCTGTGTCTCCGTCTTTGTGTCTCTGTCTGTGTGTGTGTCTCTGTCTGTCTGTGTCGTGTGTCTCTCTGTATGTGTCTCTGTCTGTGTGTGTCTGTGTGTGTGTGTGTGTGTATGTCTCTGTGTATGTCTCTGTGTGTGTGTCTCTGTCTGTCTGTGTCTCTGTGTCTCTGTGTCTCTGTCTCTGTGTGTGTCGCTGTGTGTGTGTGTCTGTGTATGTCTCTGTGTGTGTGTCTCTGTGTGTGTTTCTGTGTGTCTCTGTGTCTCCGTCTTTTTGTCTCTGTCTGTGTGTGTGTCTCTGTCTGTCTGTGTCTCTGTGTGTGTCTCTGTGTATGTGTCTCTGTCTGTCTGTGTGTGTCTGTGTGTGTGTGTGTGTGTGTGTGTGTGTGTGTGTGTGTCTCTGTGTATGTCTCTGTGTGTGTGTCTCTGTCTGTCTGTGTCTCTGTGTCTCTGTGTCTCTGTCTCTGTGTGTCTCTGTCTCTGTGTGTGTCTCTGTGTGTGTGTGTGTGTGTGTGTGTGTGTGTGTGTGTGTCTCTGTCTGTGTGTATGTGTCTCTGTCTGTGTGTGTGTCTCTGTCTGTGTGTCTCTGTGTATGTCTCTATGTGTGTGTGTCTGTGTGTGTCTCTTTCTGTCTGTGTCTCTGTGTGTCTCTGTGTCTCTGTCTGTGTGTGTGTGTCTCTTTCTGTCTGTGTCTCTGTGTGTCTCTGTGTCTCTGTCTGTGTGTGTGTGTCTCTGTGTGTGTGTGTGTCTCTGTGTGTGTCTCTGTGTGTGTGTCTCTGTGTCTGTGTGTGTGT
>NW_026870355.1:255000-262500 GCF_963584025.1 Labrus mixtus
TGTGTCTCTGTTTGTGTGTGTCTGTGTGTGTGTGTGTGTGTGTGTGTCTCTGTGTGTGTCTCTGTCTGTCTGTGTCTCTGTGTGTCTCTGTGTCTCTGTCTGTGTGTATGTGTCTCTGTGTGTGTGTGTCTCTGTGTCTCTGTCTGTGTGTGTCTCCGTGTGTGTCTCTGTGTGTGTCTCTGTATGTGTGTCTCTGTGTGTGTATCTGTCTGTGTGTGTCTCTGTCTGTGTATGTGTGTCTCTGTCTGTCTGTGTGTGTTTGTGTGTGTGTGTGTCTGTTTGTGTGTGTCTGTTTGTGTGTGTGTGTCTCCGTGTGTGTGTCTGTGTGTGTCTCTGTGTGTGTGTGTCTCTGTGTCTCTATCTGTGTTTCTGTGTGTGTGTCCCTGTCTGTGTGTGTGTGTGTGTGTGTGTGTGTGTGTGTGTGTGTGTCTCTCTGTGTGTGTATGTGTCTATGTGTGTGTCTCTGTGTGTGTCTCTGTCTGTCTGTGTCTTTGCGTGTCTCTGTGTCTCTGTCTCTGTGTGTGTGTCTGTGTGTGTGTGTGTGTGTCTCTGCATGTGTCTCTGTGTGTCTCTGTGTGTGTCTCTGTGTGTGTTTCTGTGTGTCTCTGTCTCCGTCTTTGTGTCTCTGTCTGTGTGTGTGTCTCTGTCTGTCTGTGTCTCTGTGTGTGTCTCTCTGTATGTGTCTCTGTCTGTGTGTGTCTGTGTGTGTGTGTGTGTGTGTGTCTGTGTATGTCTCTATGTGTGTGTCTCTGTCTGTCTGTGTCTCTGTGTCTCTGTCTCTGTGTGTGTCGCTGTGTGTGTGTGTCTCTGTGTATGTCTCTGTGTGTGTGTCTCTGTCTGTCTGTGTCTCTGTGTGTCTCTGTGTCTCTGTCTCTGTGTGTGTCTCTGTGTGTGTGTGTGTGTGTTGTGTGTGTGTCTCTGTCTGTGTGTCTCTGTTTGTGTGTCTCTGTGTGTGTCTCTGTGTGTGTGTCTCTGTCTGTGTGTGTCTGTGTGTGTGTGTTGTGTGTGTGTGTGTCTCTTTGTATGTCTCTGTGTGTGTGTCTCTGTCTGTGTGTGTCTGTGTGTGTTTGTGTTTGTGTCTGTTTGTGTGTGTGTGTCTCCGTGTGTGTGTCCGTGTGTGTCTCTGTGTCTCTATCTGTGTTTCTGTGTGTGTGTCCCTGTCTGTGTGTGTCTCTGTGTGTGTGTCTCTGTGTGTGTGTGTGTGTCTCTGTCTGTGTGTGTGTGTGTGTGTGTGTGTGTGTGTGTCTCTCTGTGTGTGTATGTGTCTATGTGTGTGTCTCTGTGTGTGTCTCTGTCTGTCTGTGTCTCTGCGTGTCTCTGTGTCTCTGTCTCTGTGTGTGTGTCTGTGTGTGTTTGTGTCTCTGCATGTGTCTCTGTGTCTCTGTCTGTGTGTGTGTGTCTCTGTGTGTGTCTCTGTGTGTGTTTCTGTGTGTCTCTGTGTCTCCGTCTTTTTGTCTCTGTCTGTGTGTGTGTCTCTGTCTGTCTGTGTCTCTGTGTGTGTCTCTGTGTATGTGTCTCTGTCTGTGTGTGTCTGTGTGTGTGTGTGTGTCTCTGTGTATGTCTCTGTGTGTGTGTCTCTGTCTCTGTGTGTCTCTGTGTCTCTGTCTCTGTGTGTGTCTCTGTGTGTGTGTGTGTGTGTGTCTCTGGGTGTGTCTCTGTCTGTCTGTGTCTTTGTGTGTCTCTGTCTGTGTGTGTGTGACTCTGTGTGTCTCTGTGTCTCTGTCTGTGTGTATGTGTCTCTGTGTGTGTGTGTGTCTCTGTGTCTCTGTCTGTGTGTGTGTCTCTGTCTGTGTGTCTCTGTGTATGTCTCTATGTGTGTGTGTCTGTGTGTGTCTCTGTCTGTCTGTGTCTCTGTGTGTCTCTGTGTCTCTGTCTGTGTGTGTGTGTGTGTCTCTGTGTGTGTTTCTGTGTGTCTCTGTGTCTCTGTCTGTGTGTAAGTGTCTCTGTGTGTGTCTCTGTCTGTCTGTGTCTCTGTGTGTCTCTGTGTCTCTGTCTGTGTGTATGTGTCTCTGTGTGTGTGTGTGTCTCTGTGTCTCTGTCTGTGTGTATGTGTCTCTCTGTGTGTGTGTCTCTGTGTCTGTGTGTGTTTGTCTCTGTGTATGTGTCTGTGTGTGTGTGTCTCCGTGTGTGTCTGTGTGTGTCTCTGTGTGTGTGTGTGTCTCTGTGTCTCTATCTGTGTTTCTGTCTGTGTGTCCCTGTCTGTGTGTGTCTCTGTGTGTGTGTCTCTGTGTGTGTGTGTCTCTGTCTGTGTGTCTCTATCTGTGTTTCTGTCTGTGTGTCCCTGTCTGTGTGTGTCTCTGTGTGTGTGTCTCTGTGTGTGTGTGTCTCTGTCTGTGTGTCTCTCTGTATGTCTCTGTGTGTGTGTCTCTGTCTGTCTGTGTCTCTGTGTCTCTGTGTCTCTGTCTCTGTGTGTGTCGCTGTGTGTCTCTGTCTGTGTGTGTCTTTGTGTGTGTGTGTGTGTGTGTGTTGTGTGTGTCTCTGTGTATGTCTCTGTGTGTGTGTCTCTGTCTGTGTCTCTGTGTGTGTGTGTTGTGTGTCTCTGTGTGTGTCTCTGTGTGTGTGTGTGTGTGTGTCTCTGTCTGTGTCTCTGTTTGTGTGTCTCTGTGTGTGTGTGTGTCTCTGTCTGTGTCTCTGTTTGTGTGTCTCTGTGTGTGTCTCTGTCTGTCTGTGTGTGTCTGTTTGTGTGTCTCTGTCTGTCTGTGTCTCTGTGTGTGTGTGTGTGTCTCTGTCTGTGTGTGTGTCTCTCTGTGTGTGTCTCTGTCTGTGTGTAAGTGTCTCTGTCTGTGTGTATGTCTCTATGTGTGTGTGTCTGTGTGTGTCTCTAGGGTTAGGGGTTAGGGTTAGGGTTAGGGTTAGGGTTAGGGTTAGGGTTAGGGTTAGGGTTAGGGTTAGGGTTAGGGTTAGGGTAGGGTTAGGGTTAGGGTTAGGGTTAGGGTTAGGGTTAGGGTTAGGGTTAGGGTTAGGGTTAGGGTAGGGTTAGGGTTAGGGTTAGGGTTAGGGTTAGGGTTAGGGTTAGGGTTAGGGTTAGGGTTAGGGTTAGGGTTAGGGTTAGGGTTAGGGTTAGGGTTAGGGTTAGGGTTGAGGGTTAGGGTTAGGGTTAGGGTTAGGGTTAGGGTTAGGGTTAGGGTTAGGGTTAGGGTTAGGGTTAGGGTTAGGGTTAGGGTTAGGGTTAGGGTTAGGGTTAGGGTTAGGGTTAGGGTTAGGGTTAGGGTTAGGGTTAGGGTTAGGGTTAGGGTTAGGGTTAGGGTTAGGGTTAGGGTTAGGGTTAGGGTTAGGGTTAGGGTTAGGGTTAGGGTTAGGGTTAGGGTTAGGGTTAGGGTTAGGGTTAGGGTTAGGGTTAGGGTTAGGGTTAGGGTTAGGGTTAGGGTTAGGGTTAGGGTTAGGGTTAGGGTTAGGGTTAGGGTTAGGGTTAGGGTTAGGGTTAGGGTTAGGGTTAGGGTTAGGGTTAGGGTTAGGGTTAGGGTTAGGGTTAGGGTTAGGGTTAGGGTTAGGGTTAGGGTTAGGGTTAGGGTTAGGGTTAGGGTTAGGGTTAGGGTTAGGGTTAGGGTTAGGGTTAGGGTTAGGGTTAGGGTTAGGGTTAGGGTTAGGGTTAGGGTTAGGGTTAGGGTTAGGGTTAGGGTTAGGGTTAGGGTTAGGGTTAGGGTTAGGGTTAGGGTTAGGGTTAGGGTTAGGGTTAGGGTTAGGGTTAGGGTTAGGGTTAGGGTTAGGGTTAGGGTTAGGGTTAGGGTTAGGGTTAGGGTTAGGGTTAGGGTTAGGGTTAGGGTTAGGGTTAGGGTTAGGGTTAGGGTTAGGGTTAGGGTTAGGGTTAGGGTTAGGGTTAGGGTTAGGGTTAGGGTTAGGGTTAGGGTTAGGGTTAGGGTTAGGGTTAGGGTTAGGGTTAGGGTTAGGGTTAGGGTTAGGGTTAGGGTTAGGGTTAGGGTTAGGGTTAGGGTTAGGGTTAGGGTTAGGGTTAGGGTTAGGGTTAGGGTTAGGGTTAGGGTTAGGGTTAGGGTTAGGGTTAGGGTTAGGGTTAGGGTTAGGGTTAGGGTTAGGGTTAGGGTTAGGGTTAGGGTTAGGGTTAGGGTTAGGGTTAGGGTTAGGGTTAGGGTTAGGGTTAGGGTTAGGGTTAGGGTTAGGGTTAGGGTTAGGGTTAGGGTTAGGGTTAGGGTTAGGGTTAGGGTTAGGGTTAGGGTTAGGGTTAGGGTTAGGGTTAGGGTTAGGGTTAGGGTTAGGGTTAGGGTTAGGGTTAGGGTTAGGGTTAGGGTTAGGGTTAGGGTTAGGGTTAGGGTTAGGGTTAGGGTTAGGGTTAGGGTTAGGGTTAGGGTTAGGGTTAGGGTTAGGGTTAGGGTTAGGGTTAGGGTTAGGGTTAGGGTTAGGGTTAGGGTTAGGGTTAGGGTTAGGGTTAGGGTTAGGGTTAGGGTTAGGGTTAGGGTTAGGGTTAGGGTTAGGGTTAGGGTTAGGGTTAGGGTTAGGGTTAGGGTTAGGGTTAGGGTTAGGGTTAGGGTTAGGGTTAGGGTTAGGGTTAGGGTTAGGGTTAGGGTTAGGGTTAGGGTTAGGGTTAGGGTTAGGGTTAGGGTTAGGGTTAGGGTTAGGGTTAGGGTTAGGGTTAGGGTTAGGGTTAGGGTTAGGGTTAGGGTTAGGGTTAGGGTTAGGGTTAGGGTTAGGGTTAGGGTTAGGGTTAGGGTTAGGGTTAGGGTTAGGGTTAGGGTTAGGGTTAGGGTTAGGGTTAGGGTTAGGGTTAGGGTTAGGGTTAGGGTTAGGGTTAGGGTTAGGGTTAGGGTTAGGGTTAGGGTTAGGGTTAGGGTTAGGGTTAGGGTTAGGGTTAGGGTTAGGGTTAGGGTTAGGGTTAGGGTTAGGGTTAGGGTTAGGGTTAGGGTTAGGGTTAGGGTTAGGGTTAGGGTTAGGGTTAGGGTTAGGGTTAGGGTTAGGGTTAGGGTTAGGGTTAGGGTTAGGGTTAGGGTTAGGGTTAGGGTTAGGGTTAGGGTTAGGGTTAGGGTTAGGGTTAGGGTTAGGGTTAGGGTTAGGGTTAGGGTTAGGGTTAGGGTTAGGGTTAGGGTTAGGGTTAGGGTTAGGGTTAGGGTTAGGGTTAGGGTTAGGGTTAGGGTTAGGGTTAGGGTTAGGGTTAGGGTTAGGGTTAGGGTTAGGGTTAGGGTTAGGGTTAGGGTTAGGGTTAGGGTTAGGGTTAGGGTTAGGGTTAGGGTTAGGGTTAGGGTTAGGGTTAGGGTTAGGGTTAGGGTTAGGGTTAGGGTTAGGGTTAGGGTTAGGGTTAGGGTTAGGGTTAGGGTTAGGGTTAGGGTTAGGGTTAGGGTTAGGGTTAGGGTTAGGGTTAGGGTTAGGGTTAGGGTTAGGGTTAGGGTTAGGGTTAGGGTTAGGGTTAGGGTTAGGGTTAGGGTTAGGGTTAGGGTTAGGGTTAGGGTTAGGGTTAGGGTTAGGGTTAGGGTTAGGGTTAGGGTTAGGGTTAGGGTTAGGGTTAGGGTTAGGGTTAGGGTTAGGGTTAGGGTTAGGGTTAGGGTTAGGGTTAGGGTTAGGGTTAGGGTTAGGGTTAGGGTTAGGGTTAGGGTTAGGGTTAGGGTTAGGGTTAGGGTTAGGGTTAGGGTTAGGGTTAGGGTTAGGGTTAGGGTTAGGGTTAGGGTTAGGGTTAGGGTTAGGGTTAGGGTTAGGGTTAGGGTTAGGGTTAGGGTTAGGGTTAGGGTTAGGGTTAGGGTTAGGGTTAGGGTTAGGGTTAGGGTTAGGGTTAGGGTTAGGGTTAGGGTTAGGGTTAGGGTTAGGGTTAGGGTTAGGGTTAGGGTTAGGGTTAGGGTTAGGGTTAGGGTTAGGGTTAGGGTTAGGGTTAGGGTTAGGGTTAGGGTTAGGGTTAGGGTTAGGGTTAGGGTTAGGGTTAGGGTTAGGGTTAGGGTTAGGGTTAGGGTTAGGGTTAGGGTTAGGGTTAGGGTTAGGGTTAGGGTTAGGGTTAGGGTTAGGGTTAGGGTTAGGGTTAGGGTTAGGGTTAGGGTTAGGGTTAGGGTTAGGGTTAGGGTTAGGGTTAGGGTTAGGGTTAGGGTTAGGGTTAGGGTTAGGGTTAGGGTTAGGGTTAGGGTTAGGGTTAGGGTTAGGGTTAGGGTTAGGGTTAGGGTTAGGGTTAGGGTTAGGGTTAGGGTTAGGGTTAGGGTTAGGGTTAGGGTTAGGGTTAGGGTTAGGGTTAGGGTTAGGGTTAGGGTTAGGGTTAGGGTTAGGGTTAGGGTTAGGGTTAGGGTTAGGGTTAGGGTTAGGGTTAGGGTTAGGGTTAGGGTTAGGGTTAGGGTTAGGGTTAGGGTTAGGGTTAGGGTTAGGGTTAGGGTTAGGGTTAGGGTTAGGGTTAGGGTTAGGGTTAGGGTTAGGGTTAGGGTTAGGGTTAGGGTTAGGGTTAGGGTTAGGGTTAGGGTTAGGGTTAGGGTTAGGGTTAGGGTTAGGGTTAGGGTTAGGGTTAGGGTTAGGGTTAGGGTTAGGGTTAGGGTTAGGGTTAGGGTTAGGGTTAGGGTTAGGGTTAGGGTTAGGGTTAGGGTTAGGGTTAGGGTTAGGGTTAGGGTTAGGGTTAGGGTTAGGGTTAGGGTTAGGGTTAGGGTTAGGGTTAGGGTTAGGGTTAGGGTTAGGGTTAGGGTTAGGGTTAGGGTTAGGGTTAGGGTTAGGGTTAGGGTTAGGGTTAGGGTTAGGGTTAGGGTTAGGGTTAGGGTTAGGGTTAGGGTTAGGGTTAGGGTTAGGGTTAGGGTTAGGGTTAGGGTTAGGGTTAGGGTTAGGGTTAGGGTTAGGGTTAGGGTTAGGGTTAGGGTTAGGGTTAGGGTTAGGGTTAGGGTTAGGGTTAGGGTTAGGGTTAGGGTTAGGGTTAGGGTTAGGGTTAGGGTTAGGGTTAGGGTTAGGGTTAGGGTTAGGGTTAGGGTTAGGGTTAGGGTTAGGGTTAGGGTTAGGGTTAGGGTTAGGGTTAGGGTTAGGGTTAGGGTTAGGGTTAGGGTTAGGGTTAGGGTTAGGGTTAGGGTTAGGGTTAGGGTTAGGGTTAGGGTTAGGGTTAGGGTTAGGGTTAGGGTTAGGGTTAGGGTTAGGGTTAGGGTTAGGGTTAGGGTTAGGGTTAGGGTTAGGGTTAGGGTTAGGGTTAGGGTTAGGGTTAGGGTTAGGGTTAGGGTTAGGGTTAGGGTTAGGGTTAGGGTTAGGGTTAGGGTTAGGGTTAGGGTTAGGGTTAGGGTTAGGGTTAGGGTTAGGGTTAGGGTTAGGGTTAGGGTTAGGGTTAGGGTTAGGGTTAGGGTTAGGGTTAGGGTTAGGGTTAGGGTTAGGGTTAGGGTTAGGGTTAGGGTTAGGGTTAGGGTTAGGGTTAGGGTTAGGGTTAGGGTTAGGGTTAGGGTTAGGGTTAGGGTTAGGGTTAGGGTTAGGGTTAGGGTTAGGGTTAGGGTTAGGGTTAGGGTTAGGGTTAGGGTTAGGGTTAGGGTTAGGGTTAGGGTTAGGGTTAGGGTTAGGGTTAGGGTTAGGGTTAGGGTTAGGGTTAGGGTTAGGGTTAGGGTTAGGGTTAGGGTTAGG
>NW_026870356.1:0-27500 GCF_963584025.1 Labrus mixtus
CAAAGAACCAAACTGTTTCTACTCCAGAGATAAACACATAAAGAACCAAACTGTTTCTACTCTACAGAGATAAACACATAAAGAACCAAACTGTTTCTACTCTACAGAGATAAACACATAAAGAACCAAACTGTTTCTACTCTACAGAGAGACAAACACATAAAGAACCAAACTGTTTCTACTCTACAGAGATAAACACATAAAGAACCAAACTGTTTCTACTCTACAGAGAGACAAACACATAAAGAACCAAACTGTTTCTACTCTACAGAGAGACAAACACATAAAGAACCAAACTGTTTCTACTCTACAGAGATAAACACATAAAGAACCAAACTGTTTCTACTCTACAGAGATAAACACATAAAGAACCAAACTGTTTCTACTCTACAGAGATAAACACAAAGAACCAAACTGTTTCTACTTCAGAGAGATAAACACATAAAGAACCAAACTGTTTCTACTCTACAGAGATAAACACATAAAGAACCAAACTGTTTCTACTCTACAGAGAGATAAACACACAAAGAACCAAACTGTTTCTACTCTACAGAGATAAACACATAAAGAACCAAACTGTTTCTACTCTACAGAGAGATAAACACATAAAGAACCAAACTGTTTCTACTCTACAGAGATAAACACATAAAGAACCAAACTGTTTCTACTCTACAGAGATAAACACATAAAGAACCAAACTGTTTCTACTCCAGAGAGATAAACACATAAAGAACCAAACTGTTTCTACTCTACAGAGATAAACACATAAAGAACCAAACTGTTTCTACTCTACAGAGATAAACACATAAAGAACCAAACTGTTTCTACTCTACAGAGATAAACACATAAAGAACCAAACTGTTTCTACTCTACAGAGATAAACACATAAAGAACCAAACTGTTTCTACTCTACAGAGATAAACACATAAAGAACCAAACTGTTTCTACTCTACAGAGATAAACACATAAAGAACCAAACTGTTTCTACTCTACAGAGAGATAAACACATAAAGAACCAAACTGTTTCTACTCTACAGAGAGATAAACACATAAAGAACAAAACTGTTTCTACTCCAGAGATAAACACATAAAGAACCAAACTGTTTCTACTCTACAGAGATAAACACATAAAGAACCAAACTGTTTCTACTCTACAGAGATAAACACATAAAGAACCAAACTGTTTCTACTCTACAGAGATAAACACATAAAGAACCAAACTGTTTCTACTCTACAGAGAGATAAACACATAAAGAACCAAACTGTTTCTACTCTACAGAGATAAACACATAAAGAACCAAACTGTTTCTACTCTACAGAGATAAACACATAAAGAACCAAACTGTTTCTACTCTACAGAGATAAACACATAAAGAACCAAACTGTTTCTACTCCAGAGATAAACACATAAAGAACCAAACTGTTTCTACTCTACAGAGATAAACACATAAAGAACCAAACTGTTTCTACTCTACAGAGATAAACACATAAAGAACCAAACTGTTTCTACTCTACAGAGATAAACACATAAAGAACCAAACTGTTTCTACTTCAGAGAGATAAACACATAAAGAACCAAACTGTTTCTACTCTACAGAGATAAACACATAAAGAACCAAACTGTTTCTACTCTACAGAGAGATAAACACATAAAGAACCAAACTGTTTCTACTCTACAGAGATAAACACATAAAGAACCAAACTGTTTCTACTCTACAGAGATAAACACATAAAGAACCAAACTGTTTCTACTCTACAGAGATAAACACATAAAGAACCAAACTGTTTCTACTCTACAGAGATAAACACATAAAGAACCAAACTGTTTCTACTCCAGAGAGATAAACACATAAAGAACCAAACTGTTTCTACTCTACAGAGATAAACACATAAAGAACAAAACTGTTTCTACTCCAGAGATAAACACATAAAGAACCAAACTGTTTCTACTCTACAGAGATAAACACATAAAGAACCAAACTGTTTCTACTCTACAGAGATAAACACATAAAGAACCAAACTGTTTCTACTCTACAGAGATAAACACATAAAGAACCAAACTGTTTCTACTCTACAGAGAGATAAACACATAAAGAACCAAACTGTTTCTACTCTACAGAGATAAACACATAAAGAACCAAACTGTTTCTACTCTACAGAGATAAACACATAAAGAACCAAACTGTTTCTACTCTACAGAGATAAACACATAAAGAACCAAACTGTTTCTACTCCAGAGATAAACACATAAAGAACCAAACTGTTTCTACTCTACAGAGATAAACACATAAAGAACCAAACTGTTTCTACTCTACAGAGATAAACACATAAAGAACCAAACTGTTTCTACTTCAGAGAGATAAACACATAAAGAACCAAACTGTTTCTACTCTACAGAGATAAACACATAAAGAACCAAACTGTTTCTACTCTACAGAGAGATAAACACATAAAGAACCAAACTGTTTCTACTCTACAGAGATAAACACATAAAGAACCAAACTGTTTCTACTCTACAGAGATAAACACATAAAGAACCAAACTGTTTCTACTCTACAGAGAGATAAACACATAAAGAACCAAACTGTTTCTACTCTACAGAGAGATAAACACATAAAGAACCAAACTGTTTCTACTCTACAGAGATAAACACATAAAGAACCAAACTGTTTCTACTCTACAGAGAGATAAACACATAAAGAACCAAACTGTTTCTACTCTACAGAGATAAACACATAAAGAACCAAACTGTTTCTACTCTACAGAGAGATAAACACATAAAGAACCAAACTGTTTCTACTCTACAGAGAGATAAACACATAAAGAACCAAACTGTTTCTACTCTACAGAGATAAACACATAAAGAACCAAACTGTTTCTACTCTACAGAGAGATAAACACATAAAGAACCAAACTGTTTCTACTCTACAGAGAGATAAACACATAAAGAACCAAACTGTTTCTACTCTACAGAGAGATAAACACATAAAGAACCAAACTGTTTCTACTCTACAGAGAGATAAACACATAAAGAACCAAACTGTTTCTACTCTACAGAGATAAACACATAAAGAACCAAACTGTTTCTACTCTACAGAGAGATAAACACATAAAGAACAAAACTGTTTCTACTCTACAGAGATAAACACAAAGAACCAAACTGTTTCTACTCTACAGAGATAAACACATAAAGAACCAAACTGTTTCTACTCTACAGAGAGATAAACACATAAAGAACCAAACTGTTTCTACTCTACAGAGATAAACACATAAAGAACCAAACTGTTTCTACTCTACAGAGATAAACACATAAAGAACCAAACTGTTTCTACTCTACAGAGATAAACACATAAAGAACCAAACTGTTTCTACTCTACAGAGATAAACACATAAAGAACCAAACTGTTTCTACTCTACAGAGATAAACACATAAAGAACCAAACTGTTTCTACTCTACAGAGATAAACACATAAAGAACCAAACTGTTTCTACTCTACAGAGAGATAAACACATAAAGAACCAAACTGTTTCTACTCTACAGAGAGATAAACACATAAAGAACCAAACTGTTTCTACTCTACAGAGAGATAAACACATAAAGAACCAAACTGTTTCTACTCTACAGAGAGATAAACACATAAAGAACCAAACTGTTTCTACTCCAGAGAGATAAACACATAAAGAACCAAACTGTTTCTACTCTACAGAGAGATAAACACATAAAGAACCAAACTGTTTCTACTCCAGAGAGATAAACACATAAAGAACCAAACTGTTTCTACTCTACAGAGATAAACACATAAAGAACCAAACTGTTTCTACTCTACAGAGATAAACACATAAAGAACCAAACTGTTTCTACTCTACAGAGATAAACACATAAAGAACCAAACTGTTTCTACTCTACAGAGAGATAAACACATAAAGAACCAAACTGTTTCTACTCTACAGAGATAAACACATAAAGAACCAAACTGTTTCTACTCCACAGAGATAAACACATAAAGAACCAAACTGTTTCTACTCTACAGAGATAAACACAAAGAACCAAACTGTTTCTACTCTACAGAGATAAACACATAAAGAACCAAACTGTTTCTACTCTACAGAGATAAACACATAAAGAACCAAACTGTTTCTACTCTACAGAGAGATAAACACATAAAGAACCAAACTGTTTCTACTCTACAGAGATAAACACATAAAGAACCAAACTGTTTCTACTCTACAGAGAGATAAACACAAAGAACCAAACTGTTTCTACTCTAGAGATAAACACATAAAGAACCAAACTGTTTCTACTCCAGAGAGATAAACACATAAAGAACCAAACTGTTTCTACTCTACAGAGATAAACACATAAAGAACCAAACTGTTTCTACTCCAGAGAGATAAACACATAAAGAACCAAACTGTTTCTACTCCAGAGAGATAAACACATAAAGAACCAAACTGTTTCTACTCTACAGAGAGATAAACACATAAAGAACCAAACTGTTTCTACTCTACAGAGATAAACACATAAAGAACCAAACTGTTTCTACTCTACAGAGATAAACACATAAAGAACCAAACTGTTTCTACTCTACAGAGATAAACACATAAAGAACCAAACTGTTTCTACTCTACAGAGATAAACACATAAAGAACCAAACTGTTTCTACTCTACAGAGAGATAAACACATAAAGAACCAAACTGTTTCTACTCTACAGAGATAAACACATAAAGAACCAAACTGTTTCTACTCTACAGAGAGATAAACACATAAAGAACCAAACTGTTTCTACTCTACAGAGATAAACACATAAAGAACCAAACTGTTTCTACTCTACAGAGATAAACACATAAAGAACCAAACTGTTTCTACTCTACAGAGAGATAAACACATAAAGAACCAAACTGTTTCTACTCTACAGAGATAAACACATAAAGAACCAAACTGTTTCTACTCTACAGAGATAAACACATAAAGAACCAAACTGTTTCTACTCTACAGAGAGATAAACACATAAAGAACAAAACTGTTTCTACTCTACAGAGATAAACACAAAGAACCAAACTGTTTCTACTCTACAGAGATAAACACATAAAGAACCAAACTGTTTCTACTCTACAGAGAGATAAACACATAAAGAACCAAACTGTTTCTACTCTACAGAGATAAACACATAAAGAACCAAACTGTTTCTACTCTACAGAGATAAACACATAAAGAACCAAACTGTTTCTACTCTACAGAGATAAACACATAAAGAACCAAACTGTTTCTACTCTACAGAGAGATAAACACATAAAGAACCAAACTGTTTCTACTCTACAGAGATAAACACATAAAGAACCAAACTGTTTCTACTCTACAGAGATAAACACATAAAGAACCAAACTGTTTCTACTCTACAGAGATAAACACAAAGAACCAAACTGTTTCTACTCTACAGAGATAAACACATAAAGAACCAAACAGTTTCTACTCTACAGAGAGATAAACACACAAAGAACCAAACTGTTTCTACTCTACAGAGATAAACACATAAAGAACCAAACTGTTTCTACTCTACAGAGAGATAAACACATAAAGAACCAAACTGTTTCTACTCTACAGAGAGATAAACACATAAAGAACCAAACTGTTTCTACTCTACAGAGATAAACACATAAAGAACCAAACTGTTTCTACTCTACAGAGATAAACACATAAAGAACCAAACTGTTTCTACTCTACAGAGATAAACACATAAAGAACCAAACTGTTTCTACTCTACAGAGAGATAAACACATAAAGAACCAAACTGTTTCTACTCTACAGAGAGATAAACACATAAAGAACCAAACTGTTTCTACTCTACAGAGATAAACACATAAAGAACCAAACTGTTTCTACTCTACAGAGAGATAAACACATAAAGAACCAAACTGTTTCTACTCTACAGAGAGATAAACACATAAAGAACCAAACTGTTTCTACTCTACAGAGATAAACACATAAAGAACCAAACTGTTTCTACTCTACAGAGATAAACACATAAAGAACCAAACTGTTTCTACTCTACAGAGATAAACACATAAAGAACCAAACTGTTTCTACTCTACAGAGAGATAAACACATAAAGAACCAAACTGTTTCTACTCTACAGAGAGATAAACACATAAAGAACCAAACTGTTTCTACTCTACAGAGATAAACACATAAAGAACCAAACTGTTTCTACTCTACAGAGAGATAAACACATAAAGAACCAAACTGTTTCTACTCCAGAGAGATAAACACATAAAGAACCAAACTGTTTCTACTCTACAGAGAGATAAACACATAAAGAACCAAACTGTTTCTACTCTACAGAGAGATAAACACATAAAGAACCAAACTGTTTCTACTCTACAGAGAGATAAACACATAAAGAACCAAACTGTTTCTACTCTACAGAGATAAACACATAAAGAACCAAACTGTTTCTACTCTACAGAGATAAACACATAAAGAACCAAACTGTTTCTACTCTACAGAGATAAACACATAAAGAACCAAACTGTTTCTACTCCAGAGAGATAAACACATAAAGAACCAAACTGTTTCTACTCCAGAGAGATAATCATGTCAGGAAGAGATACGAGATGAAGATTTCCACATCAGACTTCAGATTGATAAATAAATCTCTTCAAGGAGAAGTCCTCTCCTGTCCTCACCTTTAACCCGCATATAGAAGTACAATCACTTGAATGCATATTTATAAAGTGACTGCTGAAATTAATGTTTAAATTACACTTTACTAAACTTAATTTTGCTGTTAGTGTTGCAGCAGACCCCTCACTGACAGGTAGCAGGCTCACAGGTACAAAACAAACACATCCTGATTGAGCTAAGGAAGCTAACAACACTTAGCTTTAGTGTCAGTGTGAACTCACTTCATAAAACAGCTGCATATTAACATCTGCACAGCGCACTGACTGTTACATGGAAGTTTTTAGACGCTTGCTAAGAGACAAATTTGCACTTAGAGACCGCCACGCCAAATCCCGTCCAAAAAAACGACCAATTACAGTAAACACACCTGTTAAACACGAACACAAGATAAATAACAACATACAAGTTGTTAACACATGTTGTGTGGTCATATCAAACAAAACGGCACAGTTTTTATACAACACATTAAAGTATGTTTTAAATGCAACTCGCTCTGTTGGCTTTTATTAAAAGAAATCGTGATTATGTTGAGAAATGTAAAACTTTTAAGTCTCAAATGAATGCCGAATAATAAAGAAGAACTGCAATATTTGTAAAATGATCTTACTTTATGTTAAACTTTATTATAATATGCGTAGCCACAAGTAACGTCACACTAAACTGTCAGATTTTTGAACGGAGTTCGGCGGGACGCTCTAACAGGTTGACAGCGACGTGAACGCAGCATAGTAAACAAGCCAAGTTAGCTTCCGCTGCTAACTTGCTAACGACGTATCGGAAATGGACAACCAGAAGTAACAACAAGTTCAGCCGACATTAAATGTCACACAACCACTCAGTACGATGTCGTGTTCCGCTATTATTCACTATGAGTGAACTTGTTCTCAGCAGAGCTCCATGTAGAGGTGATCTCAGAGCCCCGGGAAGGCCTCTCTTCCTCCGGGCAGCTCTCCTCCTCCTCCTCCGTCTCACACTCACCCTGGTCGAAGTGATGTCCATCATAACCTCCTGGAAGGCGGCCGTCTCCTCGGCCTGTCGCTGAGTATGCAGCGCTATCTTCTCGCTGAACTTTCTGGGGTTGGAAGCCCCGGACCCGGAGCCCGAAGTGGGTCCAGGTCCGGGTCCACAGCCGCCTGTACCCGTCGCAGACATCTTCACCGAGCGGACGGGACGACTTGACGTAGTGGAATGATTTTCGGCAGAGAGACGCGAGAAAGTGAAGACGTCTCACTCTGCTGCTATTTCAACGGGCAGAAAATGTCAACAAGTGAGCGCTGCTGTTTTATCACCAGGGGAGCGCTGAAAAGTCTCCATGTTACAACCATTCAGCGGCTTACAGAGAGTAAGTGTGCTGATAGTTCATTTAGTTATGGGGGGGGGGGGGGGAGCAAAGCCGTAATGAATCCTCGAGGCTTTCTTGCTATTTGTGCCGAAAAAAGATTCGATGCCTCGGTGCTTCAAATTAGCAAACATGGCAACCTCTAGTGGCCTGTGGAAGTTATAGCAGCGGAAAGCAAACCGGCTGGTTTTAATAGTTTTTGTTTCGTTTTAGTGAAGTATTAGTCAAATCTACTTTATCAAATACTTAAAATCTAAATAATAAAATGACGATATTACTGTTAATATGGTTACTTGAAGATATTAAAGTGTTATTGAGTAAACTGCCAAATAAGTGCAGTATTACTATTGGAATGTGCGCTTTTATTATTATTTTCTTAACACACTAATTGGCATTAAAATCTACACAACTGACTAGAGACAGTGTCTGACTATTGCAGCAAAAACATAATAAAAAGTAAGAAAAACACAAATACAGTGACCTCCTTAGAGGTCAACTGAGTGCAAAAATATAAAATGAAGTTAAATGATTATCTTTCAGTTATCATCTTATGCGTACACATTTTATTTTTACTTTTTGAGACTTCAAGTTCTTCACAGAAACAATGTTTTTACTCTTCATGAGTTTCGTGTCATATTTTTGCGTTAAGTAAATTTCTTTGAATAATGTGAATTTTTTTGCGTTTCATTTAATATTCATGATACATTTAATTTGGATTTTTCAAGTTTAGTTAAGTTTTGTTTTTTTCCAATTGATCTTCAGGGCCACCATACATGTTAATACTCACATAGAGTTTTAGTTATGTGAATTTTTACCCTTATTATGTGTTATTATGTGATTATTATGGGCATTTCTAGGTCTTACAAAAATAAATAAACAATAAAAAAAATGAAAAATGTAATTTATCGAAAGATTCAGATCATCCACGTAATATATATATATATATATATATATATATATATATTTTTAAGTGTCTAATCTATCATGAAGGCTTTGTCACTGTGAGAAAAGTCCTGAAATAGTCACGTGTCGAGAAAATCCCATGCTCGCATCTAAAATAGTATCAGAGTGTAATTTCCTTCAGATCTCTGCTGCCTGTTCTCCATGGTAACGGCGTGTGTGTGTGTGTGTGTGTGTGCGTGTGTGTGTGTGCGTGTGTGCGTGTGTGTGTGTGTGCGTGTGTGTGTGTGTCTGCGTGTGAGGTCAAATAAGAACAAGGTTGAAGTGTGAACGCCCACTCACACACAAAAGGTGGATCCCTTTACGAGTTCAAACCAACGAGGAGTGAGTCATCCTGTCAAACACAGACAAGCTTTGATTCATGACAGGCGGATGCAGCGCGCCCTCTGGCGGCAGATTCCCGCTACTGCACGCCGAAAGGTAAAAAAACACAGAGGTGAACTTCCTCCTCCTGATTCATATAAGTACAAATATAAACATGTTTTTATAAAGGTAAGGGGCTTAACCGTTGCTACTAAGGCCGGAGCTCTTCCTCTAGCTTTTGCTTCAACCTCACATAATTAAATAAGAATAAAAGATCAAAAAAGGAGACAAAAGAGAGTCATGATCCTCTAAAAAAAATGTTTTTGATTCTGCTTGAGGGTACAAGACGACAGAGAATAAAAACCCCAATAGCCAGAAAAATGATAAAATAAATTAAATGTATGCTGAAAAAGGCTGAGAATTAAAAATATGATATATTTGCTTTATTTGACAGAAGTTGACACCTAACAAGTCAAAACCAAATTAGTTTTAAAGAGTACATATCATCCCCCTCCTCCACCTTTTCAAACAGTCCTCCTCCACCTTTTCAAACAGTCCTCCTCCACCTTTTCTAACAGCCCCCTCCTCCACCTTTTCTAACAGTCCCCTCCTCCACCTTTTCTAACAGTCCCTTCCTCCACCTTTTCTAACAGTCCCCCTCCTCCATCTTTTCAAACAGTCCTCCTCCACCTTTTCTAACAGCCCCCCTCCTCCACCTTTTCTAACAGTCCCCCTCCTCCACCTTTTCTAACAGTCCCTTCCTCCACCTTTTCTAACAGTCCCCTCCTCCACCTTTTCTAACAGTCCCTTCCTCCACCTTTTCTAACAGTCCCCTCCTCCACCTTTTCTAACAGTCCTCCTCCATCTTTTCAAACAGTCCTCCTCCATCTTTTCAAACAGTCCTCCTCCTCCTCCACCTTTTCAAACAGTCCTCTCCTCCACCTTTTCAAACAGTCTCCTCCTCCACCTTTTTAAACAGTCCCCCTCCTCCACCTTTTCTAACAGTCTCCTCCTCCACCTTTTTAAACAGTCCCCCTCCTCCACCTTTTCAAACAGTCTCCTCCTCCACCTTTTTAAACAGTCCTCCTCCTCCACCTTTTCAAACAGTCTCCTCCTCCACCTTTTTAAACAGTCCCCCTCCTCCACCTTTTCAAACAGTCCCCTCCTCCACCTTTTCTAACAGTCCCCTCCTCCACCTTTTCTAACAGTCCTCCTCCATCTTTTCAAACAGTCCTCCTCCATCTTTTCAAACAGTCCTCCTCCTCCATCTTTTCAAACAGTCCTCCTCCATCTTTTCAAACAGTCCCCTCCTCCACCTTTTCTAACAGTCCTCCTCCATCTTTTCAAACAGTCCCCTCCTCCACCTTTTCAAACAGTCTCCTCCTCCACCTTTTTAAACAGTCCCCCTCCTCCACCTTTTCAAACAGTCCCCTCCTCCACCTTTTCAAACAGTCCCCTCCTCCACCTTTTCATCTGTGCTTTGGTCAAAATATAACATGAATCAAGCACCAGAGGAGGTTTGTGACCCTGTATAAACCAGCTCTCTCAGAACGCTCCGTTTTGGTGTGTGTGTCTCTTTAAATGTAATTACATTATGAAGAATATAGATTAATTATAAGAGGTGACCTCCAGAAACTATACGAGATGAATCCAAAAGAAAGACTTGATGGGCTGTACAGGAACAGGAAGTCTAAAGATCAGTAGATGGGCAACATGCGGTTCATTTAAATGTTTTTTTTAATTGTTTTTAAATGATTCAGATCTCCTTTACGCTTTGCTTTTTCACATTCCCAACGTTTAAATGTGTCAATATGAGGAGATTCTTAGATTCTTAATTTAAAAAGGAGTTTGTAGTTTTCACATTATTTTTGGAGAAAAACAAAAAAAACTGCAAAAATACTGAAACCAGACTAAAAGAATCTGTGACTGTAACCCCCCCCCCCCCCAAAAAAAAGACTCCAAGGCTCGGTGTGGTTTGAAAAAACGATCTCTTGTTTAATTCAGTCTTTGGGGATCATCACAACACAGAACATTTCACACAGTAATTCAAATATTGTAGTGCTTTGAATCAGACTCGGGTGTCAGGATTACAAAAATACACGAGTCTCCGTCTAAACGATAAAGAGAGGATAAATCAGAGCAGCTCTCAAACCGCTCGGACGCTTCAGTGTAGTAAATTCCTCTGAATGAACGACAACAAGCGGCTCTTTGTGTTTGTGCAGCGCCGCGTCTTCTTTGCAGCGTCACAATCAAAAGACTTCTTTTTTCTTTCTAAAAGTGAGAGGAGGAGAAGTTGGAGTTTGTCCCGTTGAACAAAGCGTTTCCTGTTTTTCTGCTGCTCGTCAAAGAAGAAGAAAAAAAAAAGAAAAAAACTGATTACACACATTCTCTCTGCGTCCGTGTTCAGGATGGATCTTCACGCCATGGGAACTCAAAGTTTAGTTTATTTTGTTGTTGCAGAGATTTGTTGAAGTCGACTGCACAGAGCTCGGAGATCACATGGGAGGTTTTCGGCCGCTGCATGTGGTCACATTTAAACTCAGGAGGGGGCTTTAATTAACCCTCATAAACACAAAGAACTCATGACATCTGTGTGCAAAAGAACAAAAGAACAATGATCGATCCAGAGAAAAGACATAAAAACATTAAAAAAGCAGCTTCTCAGATGTGGAGTTCTTCTCATTTACGTCACCATGAACTGAATATTTGTGGGTTTTAGGCTGCTGGACTTTTCAAAGCGTCCCTTTGAAGCCTCAAAAAAACAAAGAACCATAAAGTTCATCCAGCATTTACAGCAGACCTCACTGATAGAAAGCTTCTCTGCCCGAGAGCAAACTAACAAAAGGAAAAAGGTTCATGGTTAGTAAAAAGAAAAAACATTATTTTATAAAAGCTGATTGTAAAATATTTTTAAACATATGAAGAGATTCCAGGATGAATAATTTAAAAGTTAAAGGTCCAATCAGTAAGATGTGTAGAGAGTGAGATGATAAAGGTATCTTACTATCTGATCATTAAGGAAACATGTTGAAGTGCTGGCTTCTCTAACAACAATGCAGCAGTCAGTATGTCCTCCTTCTAACTTTAGATTCTGCTCCTGAATGCTCTGGATTTGTTTGGACCATTAAAGCACTTTAAAATCAAAATACACTTCAAATACTTGTTTCTCAAACCCAGATTCTGTCTCATCGGTTCGTTCTTTTCATACTGAATGATGTCAGAGTGTTCATGACTGTGATTGGCTCATCATTTGCTGTGAAAAAGAGGATGATGTAACCTCATGATTGACAGCTTTGTTGACCAATGAGGCTCCTGCATTGCTGTGTGCACCGGATTATTAGAGTAGAAGAAGAGCGGTGAGAGGAAACGTAACGAGCACTGACACGACTAACACAAAGATCTGTTCTGCTGAGGACCGGACCCACCTGAGCGACCTTTGACCTCTTAACAGGAAGTTAAATGTGTGGGTTTTTTTTTTGGCTCCTACGAGGTCACCAGTGGAATATGTCAGCGCTCGTCGTTGGGGGGGATTCAGCGTCAGTTTAGTACAACAGAAGGAGACGGTGATGTGTCGTCCATATTTATATACCGTCAATAATCATTAACCATCTCTCCGCCGCCTGTTTGTCGTATCGAGGATCTGAGGTTGAGTATTTTTTTTTAAACGCTGTCACCGTGTTTGACTTCTTAAAAACCTTTTTTGTTATTTTCTAAAATGTTTAAAACTTTGTGAGGATGAAACTCCTGATCTGATCTACGGTCTGTGAACGCATCAGAGCTTACACGCTTCTTCTGTCACACGTGTCAATCTTGTCCCCGTTTCCATGGTTACAGCTTGATGAAGAGCACGGCGGTGACGACGGCGAAGCCCACCAGCAGCATGGCGACCTTGAGGATGCGGTTCCTGGCGGAGCTGAGCTCGTGCGGCAGGATCTCCATGAAGGTGATGTAGAGGAAGGTCCCGGCGGCGAGCCCCTCCAGCGTGGAGCGGGCCAGCTGGTGCTGCGGCGACATGCGCGTCTCGGTGAGGCCGATCCCCACGGCGATGCCGAGCGGTGACATGACGGCGAACAGCAGCAGGCAGCCGACCACGACGGAGCGCCGCAGCCGGCTCTGACACAGCTTGAAGGACAGGCTGAAGGAGATGACGCTCTTATGGATCATCAGCGCCAAGCAAATCTCCAGAACCTCCTTCCCCTCCTCCACCAGGCCCACCGCCAGACCCTCGAACACCGAGTGCAGCGACAGCGAGAAGACCAGGATGAAGGCTCGCAGCGCCGACTGCGAGTTGAAGTCCACGTGGAAGTGGCTGGCGTTGGAGTCGTCTGAGCCGCGGCGGTGCGAGTGGGAGTGGGGACGCCCGTTGGCCTGGACGCTGGATTCCACCAGCAGAGCCCGACGCTCCTCTGTCACCGACGACGACTGGTCCTTGAAGGCCAGGATGATCTGCTCCAGGACCAGGACCAGGAAGAACCCCATGGCAACGATGAACTCTGGGAGAGGGAACTGGAGCTGAAAGGAGAGGGGGAGGAGTCAGTTTGACCACAAAGATGTCCGTTATATTTACACGCTGAAGAGATCTGGGGCTCAAAATGAGATCCAGAACTTTTGGAAAAAATGAATTTTTTGATAATTGAACTGAGAGATTATCAAATATTTGTTCCCTCGTTCTTCTGTTTCTGTTGCCGTGGTATCAAACATGTTTCCACATCGTTTGATTTTTACTCATAAAGTTTTAAATTCTGGCATCATGGCCGCCTACAGGCAGAGAGCTTCAACCTGCATGAAACAACAAATACTCCACAGTTCATTAACTCAAAGTAGCTGTTTTTGTCCCTCACAGGCTCACATTGTTATTCTAGTGTGACACACACCCGGCGAGCCTTTCCAGATTTGTGTTGATTTTAAATTGTGACTATTTTCACTTTTTAGAATTCCTTTAAAAGAATTGTTTGTATTTTAAAGTTCTTTTAAAAGTGATTTTTATTCCTTAATCTTGCCTTGTTTATTATTCTATGACCTGTTTTTATATTTGCTGTCCTTGTAAAGCACTTTGTAACTTGTTTTTGAAAAGTGCTCTATAAATAAAGATTATTATTATTATTAACCATTCGGTGTCCGAGCACGTTTGACCCCCCAAAGTCCGGCTCGTTGGACTGGTGTGATGGCTCCGTACCATTCTGAAGCACGATACACTTCCTCGCCCTGGCGCAGTAGGAAGGTGTGCAGTACGGACAGATACACAACGTGGACATGACACATGAACGACCGCCGCCAGGAGTGTCAGGGCGCACTCACACGAGGCCGAGTCCCCGCCTCCACATTCCCCCCGCTGGCCTGCACTCACACTGCTCCAGGACTAACCGGACTCATTTTTTTAATTTGTAATTTTCTACTCTTTTTTTCTTATAATGCTTTTCTATTTTATATATAATTTTAACTTTTTTGTAGAAGCTGACTCAGGGAGAAACGCACAAAAATTCCAATGTACCTGTACTGTCCTGTACCTGAGCACATGGCAATAAACATCTATTCTATTCTATTCTATTAAACACAACACGTTCTCGGTTTCACAGCCGGATTCTTACTCAACAAACTGACTCAGAACTAAACTGAGAATCACCTTTAAATAAGATATAAATATAATGAACTGTTTTATGAATTTCTGGTAATATAAGGTGTGATGTTGTAAACATGTCGTTATCTCTGTGAACACAGGAGGAAGTGCTGAGGAGAGGAAACGAGCGGATGTAAAGAGGATTCAGGACACAGATAAGAGAAACCTCAAATACACGATATCCAGTCCTGTTGGTTATGAAATCATAACTGATGTCTGTTTAGGAGCTACAAACACAAACAACATCATCTGCAACAAGTCGGATTATTTCTATAACGATATTTAAACGTCTGTCGCCGGCTCGCTGTGAGATTACCAACACGCTGCAGAAACAGACTTTAGTTTACATTTTAAACACAGCGATGAGAGGGCGGTTTGACTGTGAAAAGAAAGTAGGAAAACATGACTCATATGTCCACAGGGGGGCGCCAAAATCAACACAAACAGCAGGAGCTTTAAAACAGCAGAATGTAGACGTTTCATCAACTGAACTCTTGAAAATATCTAGAGATCTATCAGGAGGACTGACCCTGAAATCCTCCATCCTGCTGCATTCTCACATCAGATCACTCTGACTTTCTGCAGAATAAATACGAGGAGGCTGGAGGAGAAACTCTGAGTGAAGAGAGAAATATTCAGATGTTTGAGTGACGCTCAGAGGGGAGATATCAGGATGTTTTCAGCAGGTGTGAAAACATGTTGTGTTGCTCACTATCTTCACAAGCAATCTTCTAGCTGTGTCGCCATCTTCTGGTCAGGCAGAGAAACAGGAATAAAATAAGGACCTGAGAGGCTGAAGTCGCATACGATACGTTAAGTCACTGATTGAGGGAACGTACAAAAAATAAATTCTAAGAATTAATTGGATCTGACAAATGAATGTGTAAACTGTTAATTTAGAATAAAAGCTTCAGAAAACAACGAGTGCTGAAGAAAACACATCAAACACCATGTGGTGAGAGACAGGAAGTGTGGGGAGAAACACACACACACATTAGACACACACATACACGCACACACACACACAGTTACCACAGTTATAACTTTGGCCTGTTGAAGCAGCTGGAGGTTAATTCAATGTTATTTGAGGGGGAGGAACGAGATTCCCGTTAAACACCCCCTCCTTCCACACACACTACACACTAGACAAACACACACACACACACACACACACACACCACAGGTTTCCCAGCAGTGTCTTTTTTAGCATCGACCTTTAGCTACCCTGAAAAATCAGTTTGAGGCGTTTTGAAGCCGAGCAGCAGCGAGTCTGTCGGCACAGAGGTGTGTCGTCTCACTTTAACCTGAGGTCAAAGTTTACAGAGAATCACCACAGGTCACACACTGATGGTAGAGGCCGCTGAGTAAAGAGTCCATCAGTATTAACTCATCCATTCATACACATTCACACACTGATGGTAGAGGCCGCTGAGTAAAGAGTCCATCAGTATTAACTCATCCATTCATACACATTCACACACTGATGGTAGAGGCTGCTGAGTAAAGAGACCATCAGTATTAACTCATCCATTCATACACATTCACACGCTGATGGTAGAGGCCGCTGAGTAAAGAGTCAATCAGTATTAACTCATCCATTCATACACATTCACACGCTGATGGTAGAGGCCGCTGAGTAAAGAGTCCATCAGTATTAATTCATCCATTCATACACATTCACACGCTGATGGTAGAGGCCGCTGAGTAAAGAGTCCATCAGTATTAATTCATCCATTCATACACATTCACACGCTGATGGTAGAGGCCGCTGAGTAAAGAGTCCGTCAGTATTAACTCATCCATTCATACACATTCACACGCTGATGGTAGAGGCCGCTGAGTAAAGAGTCCGTCAGTGTTAACTCATCCATTCATACACATTCACACGCTGATGGTAGAGGCCGCTGAGTAAAGAGTCCGTCAGTGTTAACTCATCCATTCATACACATTCACACGCTGATGGTAGAGGCCGCTGAGTAAAGAGTCCGTCAGTGTTAACTCATTCATACACATTCACACGCTGATGGTAGAGGCCGCTGAGTAAAGAGTCCGTCAGTGTTAACTCATCCATTCATACACATTCACACACTGATGGTAGAGGCTGCTGAGTAAAGAGTCCGTTAGTGTTAACTCATCCATTCACACACATTCACACACTGATGGTAGAGGCTGCTGAGTAAAGAGTCCGTTAGTGTTAACTCATCCATTCACACACATTCACACACTGATGGTAGAGGCTGCTGAGTAAAGAGTCAGTCTGCCGTCTCACCGTGATGCCGGCGTTGCTGAAGGCCTCGTTGATGCTCTGCAGGTAGTCCGGCAGCAGGTCCAGCAGGCAGGTGGCCAAAAACACGCCTCCAGCAAAACAGCTGATCAGACTGAGGAGCCGGCGCCGCAAATCTGCAGAATAAAAGATCAGACATGAACCTCTGCACCTCCTCACTCGATGCAGCCTGCGAGTCAAAAATCAAATATGAACACATTTAAAACACTGAGTGTAATCTACTGACAACCAACAGAGGGCGCCCCCCGTCTCACACACCAGGTCTGCAGACGTGCACCTTGAGCATCAGCAAAACGACACAACGATCTGCGTCTGAGATATTTAATGACAGATCTTATGAATGATAGATCAGATGAATGTTGAGGTAAGGATTCTGATGAAGAGGATGTTGAAGGTGAGGCTGGTCTGGGAGGACGGACTGACTGCAGGGCTGGGGGGGGGACTCAGGAGGGGGGGTTCTGTCTCAGGCGTGATTCTGCCCGAGCTGATCTTGACCGGGACTGATCCAAGAATTAAACAAACAAGATGAAGGAATGAGGAAGGAGCAACGAGTAAGGAGGAACAAGGAAGGATGGATGAGAGGAAGGGAAGGAAGGAAGGGTTGGTCGAAGAACTTCAGCGAAGAAACGTGGCGTCAAGAGGCGTTAAAAATATGAAAACTGGATCAAGAGAAACAAGAGAACTGTGTCCCTCGGGCAGGATGGGACACAGAGGGGGGAGGCCTTGTCCCAGCAGCAGAATCCAGACAATAAAGTTTTGTCATTTATTTGCCTGGAAACAAAATCTGCAGTGAAGTTTTCAACCTCACAGATGAAAAAACACCAAACTGGAACAGCGTACCCTGAGACTAAGTGCTCTGTGTCTGTTGTACTTGGATTTTAATCTCAGACAGAATATTGAAAAATAACATTTCCTGCACACTACTCTCATGCTCGGCATCTCCAATTTATTAGAAACAAATCTAAACGTTTCGTTCCCTCTGAATCTTCGTCAAGTTCTCAAACTATTTCCCCACCATGAATAAAGCAGACTAAGCTCCACCTCCTGTGCAAACTGCCGGTTGTGTTTTGATTTGTGTTTTTCATATATTTACATATCAGGGTGAGTGACTCTGATGCTGCTGACACTTCTAATAGGACTAAATGTCGCACAGCTGAGGACACACAGATCATCCATTATCTTTACCACTGTTTCCCGTTCAGGGTCGCAGTGGGGGGCGGGGGCCTGGAGCCGATCCCAGCTGTCATTGGGTCAGAGTACTGACATTTTATTTGAGGTTAAACAAATAAAAATGTTGGTACAGAGACTTCCGGTGATGCAAGCACCTGAGTAGCCCTGCTCCATCAGAGCTCCCGCACATTATCCTGCAACATTGGTTTCACTATTTCTTTTGGCGAGAAACTTTGAAGCAAAGCGGAGTAACTACTCCAGGTGATGTCCTTGGACCAATTCTGGAGCAAAATGCCTCCCAAACAGCTTTCTAAGAAGAAAGATACACCTGCAGCCTCACCTGCAGCCTACCCCCAGCAGCTAAAGCGTGTGATGCTAACTCCGAAGCAGACCCGAGGCTGACCAAAGCTCTGGAGACAATGACAGCAAATATTGACGCTATGATGGATGAAAAGCTAGAAAAGATGGTACATGATATTAACGCCAATATCTCCCAGAGTTTAAAAGAAGTCAACGACCGAGTTAACGAGGCGGAGCAGCGGATACTAGCTGTGGAAAACATGTCAATCGGCGCCCAGCAACGTCTGGTGGTTATGGAAGCAAAAATACACAAGCTAACTGAACGGCTTAACGACTATGAAAATAGAGGTCGACGTAAAAACTTAAGAATCATGGATCCCAAAGGTCCTTCACCTGGACACCAAAGCGGGTTTCACAACAGAGAGCCATGATAGTGAGGTTTAACAACAGAGAGCCGTGATAGTGAGGTCTAACAACAGAGAGCCGTGATAGTGAGGTTTGACAACATGATAGTGAGGTTTAACAACAGAGAGCCATGATAGTGAGGTTTGACAACATGATAGTGAGGTTTAACAACAGAGAGCCGTGATAGTGAGGTTTGACAACATGATAGTGAGGTTTAACAACAGAGAGCCATGATAGTGAGGTTTAACAACAGAGAGCCATGATAGTGAGGTTTAACAACAGAGAGCCATGATAGTGAGGTTTCACAACATGATAGTGAGGTTTAACAACAGAGAGCCGTGATGGTGAGGTTTAACAACAGAGAGCCATGATAGTGAGGTTTAACAACATGATAGTGAGGTTTAACAACAGAGAGCCGTGATAGTGAGGTTTAACAACAGAGAGCCATGATAGTGAGGTTTCACAACATGATAGTGAGGTTTAACAACGGAGAGCCGTGATAGTGAGGTTCCACAACAGAGAGCCATGATAGTGAGGTTTAACAACATGATAGTGAGGTTTAACAACAGAGAGCCGTGATAGTGAGGTTTGACAACATGATAGTGAGGTTTAACAACAGAGAGCCATGATAGTGAGGTTTAACAACATGATAGTGAGGTTTGACAACATAGAGCCGTGATGGTGAGGTTTAACAACATGATAGTGAGGTTTAACAACAGAGAGCCGTGATGGTGAGGTTTAACAACAGAGAGCCATGATAGTGAGGTTTCACAACATGATAGTGAGGTTTAACAACAGAGAGCCGTGATAGTGAGGGTCCACAACAGAGAGCCATGATAGTGAGGTTTCACAACATGATAGTGAGGTTTAACAACAGAGAGCCGTGATAGTGAGGTTTAACAACAGAGAGCCATGATAGTGAGGTTTCACAACAGGATAGTGAGGTTTAACAACAGAGAGCCATGATAGTGAGGTTCCACAACAGAGAGCCATGATAGTGAGGTTTCACAACATGATAGTGAGGTTTAACAACAGAGAGCCGTGATAGTGAGGTTTAACAACAGAGAGCCATGATAGTGAGGTTTCACAACAGGATAGTGAGGTTTAACAACAGAGAGCCATGATAGTGAGGTTCCACAACAGAGAGCCATGATAGTGAGGTTTAACAACATGATAGTGAGGTTTAACAACATAGAGCCGTGATAGTGAGGTTTGACAACATGATAGTGAGGTTTAACAACAGAGAGCCATGATAGTGAGGTTTAACAACATGATAGTGAGGTTTAACAACAGAGAGCCATGATAGTGAGGTTTAACAACAGAGAGCCATGATAGTGAGGTTTAACAACAGAGAGCCATGATAGTGAGGTTTAACAACATGATAGTGAGGTTTAACAACAGAGAGCCATGATAGTGAGGTTTCACAACATGATAGTGAGGTTTAACAACAGAGAGCCGTGATGGTGAGGTTTAACAACATGATAGTGAGGTTTAACAACAGAGAGCCGTGATGGTGAGGTTTAACAACAGAGAGCCGTGATAGTGAGGTTTAACAACATGATAGTGAGGTTTAACAACAGAGAGCCGTGATAGTGAGGTTTAACAACAGAGAGCCGTGATAGTGAGGTTTAACAACAGAGAGCCGTGATAGTGAGGTTTAACAAGAGAGCCATGATAGTGAGGTTTAACAACAGAGAGCCATGATAGTGAGGTTTCACAACATGATAGTGAGGTTTAACAACAGAGAGCCGTGATAGTGAGGTTTAACAACAGAGAGCCATGATAGTGAGGTTTAACAACATGATAGTGAGGTTTAACAACATGATAGTGAGGTTTAACAACAGAGAGCCGTGATAGTGAGGTTTAACAACAGAGAGCCGTGATAGTGAGGTTTAACAACATGATAGTGAGGTTTAACAACAGAGAGCCGTGATAGTGAGGTTTAACAACAGAGAGCCATGATAGTGAGGTTTAACAACATGATAGTGAGGTTTAACAACAGAGAGCCGTGATAGTGAGGTGTGACAACATGATAGTGAGGTTTAACAACAGAGAGCCATGATAGTGAGGTTTAACAACATGATAGTGAGGTTTAACAACAGAGAGCCATGATAGTGAGGTTTAACAACAGAGAGCCGTGATAGTGAGGTTTCACAACAGAGAGCCATGATAGTGAGGTTTAACAACAGAGAGCCATGATAGTGAGGTTTAACAACAGAGAGCCGTGATAGTGAGGTTCTAGAACAGAGAGCCATGATAGTGAGGTTTAACAACAGAGAGCCGTGATAGTGAGGTTTGACAACATGATAGTGAGGTTTAACAACAGAGAGCCATGATAGTGAGGTTTAACAACATGATAGTGAGGTTTAACAACAGAGAGCCATGATAGTGAGGTTTAACAACAGAGAGCCATGATAGTGAGGTTTCACAACATGATAGTGAGGTTTAACAACAGAGAGCCGTGATAGTGAGGTTTAACAACAGAGAGCCATGATAGTGAGGTTTAACAACAAAGAGACATGATAGTGAGGTTTCACAACAGAGAGCCATGATAGTGAGGTTTCACAACAGAGAGCCATGATAGTGAGGTTTAACAACAGAGGGCCATGATAGTGAGGTTTAACAACAGAGAGCCATGATAGTGAAGTTTCACAACAGAGAGCCATGATAGTGAGGTTTAACAACATGATAGTGAGGTTTAACAACAGAGAGCCGTGATAGTGAGGTTTAACAACATGATAGTGAGGTTTAACAACATGATAGTGAGGTTTAACAACAGAGAGCCATGATAGTGAGGTTTAACAACATGATAGTGAGGTTTAACAACAGAGAGCCGTGATAGTGAGGTTTAACAACATGATAGTGAGGTTTAACAACATGATAGTGAGGTTTAACAACAGAGAGCCATGATAGTGAGGTTTAACAACAGAGAGCCGTGATAGTAAGGTTCAACAACAGAGAGCCATGATAGTGAGGTTTAACAACAGAGAGCCGTGATAGTGAGGTTTAACAACAGAGAGCCGTGATAGTGAGGTTTGACAACATGATAGTGAGGTTTAACAACAGAGAGCCATGATAGTGAGGTTTAACAACATGATAGTGAGGTTTAACAACAGAGAGCCATGACAGTGAGGTTTAACAACAGAGAGCCATGATAGTGAGGTTTCACAACATGATAGTGAGGTTTAACAACAGAGAGCCGTGATAGTGAGGTTTAACAACAGAGAGCCATGATAGTGAGGTTTAACAACAAAGAGACATGATAGTGAGGTTTCACAACAGAGAGCCATGATAGTGAGGTTTCACAACAGAGAGCCATGATAGTGAGGTTTAACAACAGAGGGCCATGATAGTGAGGTTTAACAACAGAGAGCCATGATAGTGAGGTTTCACAACATGATAGTGAGGTTTAACAACAGAGAGCCGTGATAGTGAGGTTTAACAACAGAGAGTCGTGATAGTGATGTTTGACAACAGAGAGCCGTGATAGTGAGGTTTAACAACAGAGAGCCGTGATAGTGATGTTTAACAACATGATAGTGAGGTTTAACAACAGAGAGCCGTGATAGTGAGGTTTAACAACATGATAGTGAGGTTTAACAACATGATAGTGAGGTTTAACAACAGAGAGCCATGATAGTGAGGTTTAACAACATGATAGTGAGGTTTAACAACAGAGATCCGTGATAGTGAGGTTTAACAACATGATAGTGAGGTTTAACAACATGATAGTGAGGTTTAACAACAGAGAGCCATGATAGTGAGGTTTAACAACAGAGAGCCATGATAGTGAGGTTTAACAACAGAGAGCCGTGATAGTAAGGTTTAACAACAGAGAGCCATGATAGTGAGGTTTAACAACAGAGAGCCGTGATAGTGAGGTTTAACAACAGAGAGCCGTGATAGTGAGGTTTGACAACATGATAGTGAGGTTTAACAACAGAGAGCCATGATAGTGAGGTTTAACAACATGATAGTGAGGTTTAACAACAGAGAGCCATGATAGTGAGGTTTAACAACAGAGAGCCATGATAGTGAGGTTTCACAACATGATAGTGAGGTTTAACAACAGAGAGCCGTGATAGTGAGGTTTAACAACAGAGAGCCATGATAGTGAGGTTTAACAACAAAGAGACATGATAGTGAGGTTTCACAACAGAGAGCCATGATAGTGAGGTTTCACAACAGAGAGCCATGATAGTGAGGTTTAACAACAGAGGGCCATGATAGTGAGGTTTAACAACAGAGAGCCATGATAGTGAGGTTTCACAACATGATAGTGAGGTTTAACAACAGAGAGCCGTGATAGTGAGGTTTAACAACAGAGAGTCGTGATAGTGATGTTTGACAACAGAGAGCCGTGATAGTGAGGTTTAACAACAGAGAGCCGTGATAGTGATGTTTAACAACAGAGAGCCGTGATAGTGATGTTTAACAACAGAGAGTCGTGATAGTGAGGTTTAACAACAGAGAGCCATGATAGTGAGGTTTAACAACAGAGGGCCATGATAGTGAGGTTTAACAACAGAGAGCCATGATAGTGAGGTTTCACAACATGATAGTGAGGTTTAACAACAGAGAGTCGTGATAGTGAGGTTTAACAACAGAGAGCCGTGATAGTGATGTTTAACAACAGAGAGCCGTGATAGTGAGGTTTAACAACAGAGAGCCGTGATAGTGATGTTTAACAACAGAGAGCCGTGATAGTGATGTTTAACAACAGAGAGTCGTGATAGTGAGGTTTAACAACAGAGAGCCATGATAGTGAAGTTTCACAACAGAGAGCCATGATAGTGAGGTTTAACAACATGATAGTGAGGTTTAACAACAGAGAGCCGTGATAGTGAGGTTTAACAACATGATAGTGAGGTTTAACAACAGAGTAATGGATGCAGTCAGACGTCTCAAGGACGTCCGACTCGACGGTACACGGATCCATTTCTTTCCTGATTTTTCTGCGGCGACACAGAAAAGACGACGCGAGTACGACCAAGTGAGGAAGAAGCTCCAGAACATAGACGGGGCCCGCTACGCCATGATCTACCCCTCTTCTCTCAGGATTACGGTGAATAACACTGTTAAAACATTTAACTCTCCAGAGCAAGCCTCAGCATTTGTTGACACTCTGTAGATGACCTAAAATACACAAATGAAGTCGAAAACGTTGTCTTTTTCTATATATATATCTATATATATATAGATATATATATGTGAGAGCAGTGCTCACCTGTCTGCCTGGAGGGCTTCAATCGGTTTCCTAAACATCTTCGGGGTATCCTCCCATTCTGTGTTTTGTTAAGCTTTATGGAGGAGAATAGTTAACACTCCCTAATCTAAACTCTTTACCTATCAGCTACATTTATGTTATCTAAGTTGTTTATTTATATTGAAGCTTGAGGATGACATAATAATGATGCTGCATGGTGTATTTCTACATTGAAGACTTGGAGGCTTAAACCTAACTACAAATTACTTAAATCATTTTTTCGTTTAGTCTTCCCTTATTTTCTTTGCCCAAATAACCACTCGTAAGAGTCATTACTGCCAACGGGAACTGTAATCTACCAATTATGTTTTTTCTTTACTAGTTTTCTGGCACATCTCCTTCTCTAGTATATCAATGATGTTGGCAATAATTCTTAGTGGTAGGAAGATTGATATACATAAATACATTTATGATTATTTACTGTGCCAGCTAAGGAAGGAAAAAACAAATGCTTGCATTTAGAGTCAGACAAGGGGTCCTCCACCCAATAGGAGGTTTAAATCTCACTCTTTGCGGTCGGTTCTTAGGTTTAAAGGCCGTAATACGGCTTGTGAGGGACCTAGTAATAGTGTTTGTAAATAGTTTTGTTAAAAGGGCCACTGTTCTGTTAATTGTTCGATATGCATTACGTGTCACCAGAGTATTCTTTTTTCATGTGTTTGACAGTGTTGCGCAGCACTTATTTACATTATGTTGCAGTCAAATTTGATTATGAACATTCCTAGTATAAAGCTGTGCACTTGGAATGTGCGGGGCATTCATCACCCAGTTAAGAGAAAGAAGATCCTGACTTCTCTGAAGAAGGAAGGAGTGGAAATTGCACTCCTGCAGGAAACGCATCTTAAGGACCAAGAACATGTTAAACTGAAGAGGGACTGGGTTGGTGATACTTTTTTTTCATCTTACACCTCGAACAGTCGAGGAGTTAGTATCCTGATTAATAAGAAATTGCCTTTTAAGCTTGAATCCTGCGTTAAAGACAGTGAGGGACGATACATTATAATTAAGGGTGTATTTTATGGAAAATCAATCTCAATTCTTAATATATATGTCCCACCAAACCGCCCCACAGACTTTGTTACAAAGGCATTTCTGGAGTTTGCTGAACTTGAGAGTGAATGTTCTGTTGTAGGTGGAGATTTCAATTGTCACCTGAACCCACTCATTGATAAGCTACCTGCTGAGTCTGGAGCCCCTACAAAAAGAGCAAGGGCTTGTAGACGTCTGGGGAGCTATACATCCTAACCAAAAAGAATTCACCTTCTTTTCAAGTGCTCACAAAAGCAGCTCGCGAATTGATTATTTCTTTATCCCTAACCTAATGCTATCTTCTGTGGTGTCTTGTGATATCGGAGTCATTTCTATTTCAGACCATAGCCCAGTTTTTCTACAGTTGCTTTTCAGGGAAAAAACAGGCATTAGTAAATCCTGGAAGTTTGACCCACACCTACTCAGTGACCCAAATTTTATTTCATATTTTACTCGATAAATAAAACTCCTTTAATTTCCCCTTCCATACTTTGGGAGACTAGCAAGGCGTATGCTAGGGGCCTAATCATCTCCTACGTAAAAAGTGAACAGCGCAAGGCGCGGGAAGCCCAAAAGAAACTAGAAAGCGAACTTGCAGAGCTAGAAAAGACATATGCTAATTATCCGTCTGATGTTAATAGCAATGCTGGCTACAATGCTTCTCTGAACTCTCTTCTTACTCACAGGACACAGCAGAGTATTAGGTTCACTCAACAAAGGCTTTATGAACATGGTAACAAGCCAAGCAAATACCTTGCTAAATTAGTAAACAGAAAGACTGATTCACACACAATTTCTTCCATTAAAGACACAAAGGGCCACATTAAATCTGATACGAGCGATATTATTAGTGTCTTTAAGGATTTTTACAGTGGGGAGCCCCAAGGTGTACAGGAATTGATTGATAGATTAATGTCTAAGCTAACTTTACCAAGATTAACAGATGAACAAAAGCAGGCTCTTAATGAACCTATTACAACTCAGGAAGTTTTGGATGCACTGCAGACCCTTCAATCGGGAAAGGACCCGGGCCCTGACCCTAACCCTAACCCTTAGTTGTGAATTTTATAAAGAATTTAAGTCAGTACTTATGGGTCCTTTTTTAGAGATGCTACAAGAATCATTTGAAAAGGGGGTCTTGCCTAGATCTTTGACTGAAGCCAGTATTAGCCTCATCCTTAAAAAAGGGAAGCCGGCTGATGAATGTCCATCATATCGTCCCATTAGCTTGTTAAATGTTGATTTTAAAATATTATCTAAAATTTTGGCGCAACGTCTTGAGAAGGTTCTCCCCTTTATTGTTGAATGATCAGACTGGGTTTATTATTGGTAGAAAGTCCTGCAACACTATGAGGAGGTTGTTAAATGTGATTCAGTTATCACATCAGGAAAAATTGGACAGTATGGTAATAATTTTAGACGCAGAAAAAGCCTTCGACCGAGTCGAATGGCACTTTCTTTTTTCAGTGTTAAACAGTCTTGGGCTTGGGGACATATTCTGCAGATGGGTTAGGTTGCTATATAACAAAGAACTTGCTGCTGTTCGGATTAATGGCCAATCCTCCTCCTTTTTCCACTTGGGGAGAGGGACTAGACAGGGGTCCCCTTTGTCACCGCTGTTATTTGCAGTTGTAATCGAGCCCCTAGCAGAAGCTATAAGAAACAGCCCAAACATCACAGGAATCTCTGTCGGGGATAGAGAGCACAAAATAGCTCTTTATGCGGATGATGTCCTACTTTTTATAACTAACCCAAAGACCGCTATACCAGCATTATTGGAGTTAATAAATCAATTTAGTGAATTTTCAGGATACAAAATACATTTTTCAAAGTATGAAATTATGCCCAATTCTCAGTTTCAACCATCATCGCCTTTTAAATGGTCACCCAAAGGCTTTACTTACCTGGGGATCTCAATTACTCCTTCTGTGGAAGAAATGTACAAGGCCAACTTTGAACCTCTCTTAAAACGTATAAGCGATGATCTAGATAGGTGGGTTTCCCTTCCATTATCTATGCTGGGTAGGATAGCATTACTGAAAATGAACATCCTTCCTAGACTCCTTTACTATTTTCAAATGATCCCAATCCTACTTGGTACTAAAACTATCAAAAAGTTGAATAGCTGGTTCAGTAAATTTATC